>NC_135188.1:15522793-15827584 GCF_041146795.1 Maylandia zebra | reverse complement strand
AGCGGGAGATCGGGCGAGTCTTAATTCCAGCTCCGTGTCAGAACACTTTATTTTGTCGCCATAAATCAAAAATGATCCCAGAAACAATGGGCCTATTTTTCAAGCGGACACCGGCTCGTTCCATACTGCAGAGGGAGACTGTGGCTCTGAATAAAGCACTCAATATGGCACAAGTGTTCACATGGATATCAATATTTAATCAGAGTTAAAGGCAGCTGCAATTCACAGAGACAATAGATGGGAGTTTATATGGAGTGCCATTGCCATCAGCCAAACCATTTTTGGAGTCTGCATGACTTCCTTGGCACTTAAATGGAAAAAATAAACAATGATCCAATCAAGGCCAAGTGGGGATTCTGTACCATGTTCCTGAATGCAATAACTAAATCTTCCTACATTACACGTGATGAAGAGAATAACGTGAGATCTTGTCTTGTACTTAGTTGATTCATCGCTCATATTTACCACTTCTATGGCAACGAGCACAGAGGACACTGATGTCTGTTGTCGATGTTATTGTTTGTCAGGCTGAGTCAATAAGTAATGTTTCAATCTGAGCCATTTGGACTTCGTTAGAGGGCCGATCACAGCCCTCACACATCAATCAAAGGAAACACTGTGAGCAAATGTGTCCCCTGTTATAATTGGATGCAGCCCTTTTTTCTATCACACAGTGACAGTGTACGCAGCGCTGGAAAACTGTAATGCAAGCCGCAGTGAATCATTCTGTTTGAAGCAGGAATGTCTGCAATATGAAATCCATATGAATGTTTCAAAACCTCCTCCAAGTTTCCATTAAAAGAAAAAGAATCTTCTAATAAACTGCCACAGAAAATTGTCACCATCTTTCTCCTCCTTCCAAAGGAGGGATGTGAGGTTTGGTTTGGCTACTGTCCCCTGCATGTGGATCCCTTCTCGCCTTCACTTTCTTCCAAAGCTAAGTTAGAGAAAGAGCATCAAAATCCCAGCTTTAATAATTGAGGGAGAGACTGCAGGGTACTCTGCTCAGGCCTTCTTGATGTGAACAGTCCTTAAAAGATGCATGGATGCCTCCCCAGAGGGAGATGGAAGGGCTTCATGGAGCCAATGCTCTGTACACTTAAAGATTATGTGTGCATCCGCTAAAGCAAGATGACCAGAAAAATGCTCAGAGGACCATTATTCTCCACAGAGTGGTTTGAGGGATGGGCACCGAGCTAATAAGATGCTATCAATATTCATGCCTCTAAATCAATTATATCCACATGTACTTCAAATGCAAATCGTTTGGCAAGCGAGACATTTTCAGAGTGACTGTGCAGACTGCAATAATTGAATCCAGGAGATACAAAGCTAGGTAAACAAGCACTTAGACACAGACTTAGCTTTAGAGGAAGCGCAATAAGGATTCCAGTAAACATAAATGTGTCAGCTGTTTACAGCAAACACATTCAGGGGTTTCTAGTTAACTCCGGCTGGAGCTCAGGCTGTGCCTTTAAAATGTAATCTCTGACTCAGATGTATCGCTTTCTTCTCACCCCACCATTAAGGCTAGGGCCTAAATTATTGATCCCCTGCCTTCATCAGCATAGCAGTCACGTCCGAGCGCAGGGGATCTAACTCCGGCTGTGTCCCCACGCTCCAGCCACTGAAATAATTAGGAGGAGTTCTCATTAAGGGAGAATGAAAGGTTGAGAACGAGAGGAGGGGAGAGCAGCCTGAGGGGCATTCTGGGTGTTTAATGTCTTCCCCTGGGCCTCCAGATCATTCTGATCAAATCCTGAGGCTGTGTCTAAAGACGACAGGCCGTGCCTCAGGAAAATATGTGCTCTGCGTGGACACACAAATAATACATCAAGACATCAAGAGAGAGGAGCAATGCACGAATAAAAATGCAACCTTGTGCTACTAGATTAATAATAAATTGTCACTATTTGGATCAATAGCATGAGTGCATAACCTCATCTGTATACATAAGACTAAAAAGGCTACTATACATGCAGTGTGTTTAGCAGTGTGAATGAAGTGGAGCTCAGCTTGTTTTATTTTTGCTGCTGAGGGAATCCACAGGGCTTTGGTGCCCCAAGGTAGTTTCCTTCTTAACGCTTAGTGAATCATACAGCCAAATATTCCACACGCTATCTGTATACATGTGTGTGTGTGTGCTGTAGAATGCAAAATGTTGCCTCTAAAGAGAGGTTGAAAGTATAAAAAGAACATGAATTAATTGAGAATGGCAGCGTAATGAATATTTGATTTGTAACTATTTATAGAAGCCAAAGACATTTTAGACTGTACCGAAAATAACAGCATGCTATATGTGCCAACGCTGCACAGGGGGAAAAAAATCACCTTTGATTCTAGTCACTCTAGGACTAGATTAGACCAAAGAGCTGGCAATATGGAACTTGCCTCATTCATTTTTCAAAATAAGAGTGCATTACAAAGAAACTGCATTGTCATGTCTCTCTGTAGAAAGACACACTGAGCAGTGCCTGTAAACTGAGTTTGTGAAGGAGCGAGCACAGGAATTTGCATGCTACAGTTACATTCGTGCCAAAATGGCTTTCCCAACGACTAGTGAAGTCCATGAATCTTTTTGTCACATTGTGCTTTCAGTGTCGGCTCGCCTCATGCTGCGACTCCCGAGCTCTCTAAGTAGCTCAGTGTCGAGGCCACACCCCTCGTTAGTGGGGAGGGTTCATTATGCAAATGATCCTGCTGGAGCGGTATCAACGAGGCGCACGCTCCGTTATCATTTTCTGCCGCCGGGGCTCTTCTTCTCCCCGATCGCTCATACGGAATCATGGCCTAATAGCATCCCATTAACATAATTGCCAGCACAACTAGTGTTCCGTGTCTCAGAGCCACTCTGCTGCTCTTCCAGCCGAAAAAGAGGGAAGACGATGGGTGAGGGTGAGGATGGGGGGGGTTGAAAAAAATTTAATTAAGCCAACGCATAGGCCACTCCCTCCCACAGTAAATGTGTGTTTTCCTTTCTTCTTTTTTCCAAACAGGCAAGAGGGCAGAGCTTTTGTTTCCAGGAGACCTTGAGAGTCTCCCCGTGCTCCTGAGGAGCCGGCGAGGTGCTCAATATTCCACTGATGAGCTCACAGCAGACGCCAGAATCATGCCCAAACCCAGTCTGCCAGGCAAAATAAAATCCACATTATTTTTTAATTAATCCTTAATTAAAATATATTACAGCGCTGATTCCGCAAATCTCTCTAATGTGAAGATGCAGCCCATTCGAGCATATTTACACATCTTTAATTAACGCAGCACATTCTTTTAGCCTAACAAGCCGTGGACTAAGTGCCGAGGTGGACCAAAACACGGTCGTGACTGTGCAGCGTACGGAGATGCTGTGAAGGAGGCCCCTTCAAACACTCCCACGACACAACACAACGCCATCCACTAAGGATGCACCACAGGGTTCTTTTGTAGCCGGTGGGTGTACCGTCACTCAGTCCATTAAGGGACTGCAGCATCAGCTATAGCAGTGAGGGGGAATAGTTGCAGCAGGAAGCCACAATCATGCGCTGCGCTCCTCCTGCATGCTGCCATTACCACGCCCCCAGCTCTCCTCTCTGCACAGCCACCCGTGCTGCTCTGATGAATTGATTGACACCATTTTCCATCTTCCTGCGCTGTCAGAGAGAGAGAGAGTGAGCCACACAAGGAGGCCTGCTCCTCTGGCTCTCAGGCTGCAGCACTGTGGTCACTTCTGAAAGGTCTCCACTGGGAAATAGACCCACACACTTTGACAGAGAACCGGCATCGCTTTGCCTCAATATGTGTCTTGTATACTCATAAAGTAAAAAGAAAAAGAGAGAAACAAATGATATTGCAGATTTACCAGAAACACAAATGCTCATCATGAAGGCGCTATCAATGTGGGCTGAATGTAAGAAATCTGTTTCCCCACTGCAGCCTCACAGCTCAATAACACGTCTGGCCTCGTTACGCTTATCACAATGACAACTAAATAAGCACAATTAGCAGTCACCCGGGCATCCACACTGCTGCCGATTTCACTCCCCAAATTATCCCGGAGATCCCGAATCTTAAAAAGCAACAATTCCTCATCAAGTGAGGCTTAATAATCACACACATCGAAAACCAAAAAGAAGGTTAAAGCAGCATGTCGACATCAGACACAGCTCTTGTGTTGTAGCATCAAACTCATTGCTGCGCCACAGAGGTGTTTTTGTCTATTGTTGTTGGCTCATTTTTAATTAAAAGATTAAAAGTTCGCTTGTTTCTGGTGGTCAGGAAATCAAGGCTCTCTCAGTAACAAACTTAAAACAAACATAAACACACACAGACACATTCAAACTGTTTCCTCTCTCTCTCTCTCTTTTTCTCTCTCTGCAGCCTGCTTTAATTTGACACCTTGAGCTGGGGTAACTAGGTGGGGAGTGAGGAGCCGCAGAGGAATTCATTAGGCGCGCCACTGCAGGGTCCTGGCTCAGAGCGTTAATGACATTGGAGGATAGGGAAACGAGACAGCCCAGACGTAAAATGAAATAAACATGAGGACTGTCAGTTCTGACAGCACCAGCAAAGGGGACAGAGTCATTTGGGCCGGAGACCTTCAGCCCGCAAGATCAGACCAGACGGCTTATGGACCAAAACAATATTAGTGTGGGAGCACAATCATCCTCACCAGGCACTTAGATTAACACTGACAGATACTGTGTGTGTGTGTGTGTGTGTGTGTGTTTGCCTGCATTGATCTTTCAGGGTTTCGCTCTTCATATCATTAAAAATATCCATCACTTGGTGCTCCTGCAGCATTCAGATACACGACTGCAATTAAATTATTAATGTCACAGCAGCCCCCACCCACCCCTTCACCTCCCACCACCACTGCCATACAAATGCACTCTTAATGTGGCTGCTGAAAGACATTAAATATACAGCAATCTTTGTCTGGCTTCACCCTGGATCAATTTAGATCACTGCAAAAATAACACATGCAGGGGAAAAATAGAGATGCTGGCCGCATAGCATGAAGACACGAGAACGGGGATAGCGCTCACTATTTCATGTCACTTCTTTGAATAAAAATGTCATGCACTGGCAGGTAGATCAGGAACAGAACAAGGACAAATTTGCTTCTAAAATGAGGCGACGTTACCATGTTTTTTTTCTGCTCTCTTTGTCTCTCAGCTTAAAAAAATCCAGAGAATAATTTTAAATGGTAAATGGACTGCTATTAATGCTTTTCCAGTCTTAACAACCCTCAAAGTGCTTTAAAACTACACATTCAGTATTCACACTGACTCACACACAGTACTTTATGCACTTACATGCTTTATTTATTGCACACATTTTTATGCCAGGGGAAATATAAGGTTCAGGATCTTTTCCAAGGACATTTCAACATACAAACTTGAGAAGCCTGGATAGGCGGCCTGCTCTGCCTTCTGAGTTGCACCACCCACAGGTCATTTTATGGCCATGTTCAAGGTGTACTAGACTCATGATCAGTGCTGACTCCACAGTCCGCTGAGGCCCTGAGCAAAGATTCATAATAAAAGAAATGCGCACTTGGCTCAGTCACGTCACGGCCAGCAGGGCTTGACTACTACGCTACGTTGCTAGCTATCTAATGTTAAACGTCAAAGTAAATAAAAGAAAACTTGATGATAGTGAAAGTTACGTTACTGAAGTGTCTCTCCTCAGAGTTACTATTAGAGTAGCAGCTTATTTGACTTATTCCGCCTTATATTTGATTGTTATCATCAGCCACGCCTCTGGTGATGATGAGTCGGCAGCCTGTACTTTCAAGAACTGCTGTAAGGTTAAGTGATTAGAGGATTGCATCTGCCATCAATGACTGACATGAGTTTTATTGTGTAATTTTTGCTAATTTAATAGTTTGCCTCCTTGAAAATTCAAAACATTAAATAATTAACTTAAACTGAATAACACTCCTTCTCTTTGTATTGGCCCATAACATACAGAGATACTCACTGGGATTCTCATCATATATGACTAGTGATTATAGCCCTGTGGAGAACTGCCATTGCATGGTCACGTCACATGGTCTCATAGTTAAGTAGTTAAATGGAATAGAGCACCAGTGTGGAAATAGGTATTCCGGTATCTTACTAGTTTCTGAGCTAACATGCTATCAGAGCTCCTGCTAGGCTAGCTTGGTAGTTTTTAACCGACACTACCATATATTTAAGGTTTTCCCTCTTGATCATCAAATAACACATATTACCCTCACATCTCTGCTCATGTAAAGTTGGCAAAGCTCATTCATTTAGGTCCTTAGGGATGCCAGTTTTCTCTGATTTAGAACAAAAATAAAGCCAAATATGTCAGTTTGTACTAATTTATTACATTAAATGAATATGTAAGAGTGTGAGCACACAGAGGGAGTACTTGTACACTTGTATACTGGACCGATGGTGGATGATTGGAAAATTTTAACATAACGCCCAAACCTACACTGTAGTACAGTTACACAGTATTCTAAATGCTATTCCTGAAGCTTTGAAACCAAAGCTAGTCAGACTTCTCCATAGCTGCTTTTGGACAATTAAAAGAAAATCGTGTTGTCAGCTGAAAGACCTGGACTCTACACAAAGAAACAACAATGCATACAAAGAAACGAGTAATTCTTTTCGAGCACGACCGAGTGCGGTCTGTGTTTGGAAGGCCTCTTCATAAGAGCCTTTTATCCTCGTTCCTCAAAGGACACAATAAAGCTGTCAGTCAGTGTGTCAGTCAGTCAGGACTCAGCCCCAGTCTGTAATGCTTTCGGACCGGGACAGTCTCCTCTGGTGGATGCTTCGTATCTGACACGAGCGCTCTCACACAGCTGATGGAGCTGATGGAGCTGCGGTCTCTTGCGATATGGCGACTGTGAATGGGTGGCACAGATGACCCTTCTTTCCAAGCTGCTCAGCTTCAAATATAAGGCTCTGTTGCAGCAGGCATCTGCCTCGACAAATGTGTGTGTGTGGGGGGGGAGAGGTGAAGGGAGGGGGGGGGGGGGGGGGGGGGGTACGGAAGGGGGAAGTTGCTGACACCTGTCTCTCCCAGGATGAGCCCGCCTTTGTGACGTGGGAGCCTTGGTTGGCTGCCGGGACAGGCCCGAGACAGATATGACAGGGCCGCTGACAAGGGCCAGGCTGCACGCTGGGAGCAACACTGCAGTCCAACACAAACAAGACTCCTGCTCTCTTTGCTGGGCCTGCAGTGAGAGGCAGCTGAGAAGCTTCAGTCAGCGTGCATTGAAAGCAATGCTGGAATCTCAGCGCTGGTAATCAATGTTGCATGGATGAGCCTCTAAAACACAAACGCTGAACATCAAATGCGGCTTTAGCTGTGTTAGTGGCAAAGGATCCGTGCTTCTCTGAGACTTCAAACTCAACAAAGGAGTGCTCTCCTCTGTGCTGGATCTGTTCGTTATGTCAGCCTCGCTTGGCACGGTTATGTATCTTAGCTCCATTCCAAAGCAGACGCCTCCTAATTGTTATCGGGTTTGTGCTGAGACAGTCTAAGCAGAGAGACGCTGATAAAAACTCCCCTGGAGCTGATGAGACTTCTCACAAACAGTTGTAGAACTCAACAAGCTCTAGAAGTCAAGGTACAGTGGCGGGTGGGAAGGCAGCAGCAGCGCAAGTCGCCTTGCTCTCTGACCACAGTTAGAACGATATGACAAATCGGCCTAGTTTTTCTTTTAATTAATCATGCCTTGCTGACAGCTACCTGTGCCACACATCATCATTAGTCAGGAGGAGAGGAAGCCCCAGCCACATATAATAAGAGAGGAGGACACACCTCATTAACTAATTTTCCTCCATTTATTTTTCAAAGTAACAAAACTATGATAGAAGCAATATTTACACCTGAATCTGATTTACCTTTTTGTTGTCTTTTACAGTGAGTCACATCACTCTGTCCTATTAATACTAGCGGACTATGCCACAGTTTTCACATGTTGTCTGACTCCAAGTTCGATGACCAGTATAATAAATCAGTGTAAAACTGATTTTTATCAATAGTAACTGTTCTGTATTACAGCCCTGATTTTTAAATTCGTTAGATTAGCTAAAATAGGAAACTACTCTCAGGATTTTATCATTTTATTCATTTATTTTAAAGAATAGAGTTACGACAAAATGCAAAATACACTAATAATGAGACAATGACGATTTAAAATAAAACTTTTGAAGCATTCCAACATGTCTTTTCTTTATATAATAAGCAATTATTCCACAGTCAATTCCTGCTATATAGACAAACCTCTACATTAGCCACAATTAGCTGTATTTTGGTATTGGGATATTTATTTTTTAGACTAAAGTGAAATCGAAGTCAAACCTTTCTCATAGAAATTCTATAAAACAAAACACCACAAATAGTGATAGAAGAAAAAATATACCCTTGAATCGACTCCATCACTATATACATCTAAAAATGATGCTATGCTTCTAAATTTAACCGAACCATTTATGCACCACTCGCCAAAAACCTGGGAAGACGATTTTACTGGATGTCTAAACAATGTGGGATTTGGTTAACCAGTGACCAAGGTTAAAGCAGCCAGTGGGTTTGCTGTGAGACACCATTCATCACCATGCTGCACTAGCATGTAGCAACAATACGTTTAGACTGTCCAGAGGATAGATAACCTCACCATACAACACAGAATAAGCTGTAACACCATGAAATCCATAACATTGCATGCAGATGTAACCAGCAAAGCAAGTCTTTATATTTAAAAATAAAAATGCTGCCATCTGTAATGCTACTCTGTGTATGAGGAGTAAATGTTGTGTGGCTGTTTAATCACAGTCGTTTCGCAACCAAATAAAACGTCAATCAAGTGTTGCATCAAAAAAAGATACATGATTTAAGCCAGACAATGGCTAGGTGTGACGTGGGCGTCTACTAAACCTTCATTTTTAGATTTAAATGGACGTGTTTTTAAAGGGAACAACTGGCCAACCAGAAAACAACATCCAAAGACATCTGGTGCTTTGTGGGCAGCAACGTGATTTCTAGGAGAAACGGTTGCCCAAGTTGTAATAAGCTGTCAAAAAAAGCCCAAAATGGCTTGTATGTCCATCTTTGTATTTGGTCTGTTCAATTATTTAGACTCTCATCTGTTTGACTCCTTCCAGACTGAAAGAATGAATTTAATTAAAGGGCAAAACGCTGTCCACAGACCGCTCCACAGAAATGCACATGTGTGACAACAAAAGTCATTGTTCCAGTCTCTCACAGAGAGCTGATGCTGCCTCTCAGCACTGGGAAGCCTGCAGATGATTGACAGCTCCATCTTTATAGAGGCCATCCAACAAAAAGGCAGAGAGAGAGAGGCCAACCCCGCCCACTGAGCTGAAGGCGCTTGGAGACCAGTAGAGATAAAAAAATAAAAATAAAAGCAAAATCAACCGTCTTAAAGGCAAACAAGAGAAGCATGGCACCTCTTTTAGATTCTCTTTAACGCTCGGTAATACTGATCCTCAACAACTTATAATTGGACTCATTGTTTATCACAGTCAGTCCAAGGTTTACCTTCCATGCAGACATTTTAACAGGCTTCCATATGTTGTCTAATCCACAGTGTTTTTCTTATTTTACCCATAAGGAGATAATTACCAGCTTCATAAGGCAATAAACAGCTTCTTACATCGAAGCTCTTGTACCCAAAGATCACGTATCCAGGATGCGGTAGGTACAAATAAACACAATCGAATCACTTCCATTTGCAAGGCAAAAATATTTGAGGTGAGATAGACTGCATGAATTTGGAAAGAGGGTTGATGGATATCATCTACAACATTGGAGAAAAAAAAGCTGTTAGGGTAATAGCCTTCCTGAACTCACACAAATAAATGTTCCACAGCCTGTGCTGACACAGTTAAAAATGAAGAGAAATGTAGCAATGTAAAATTCTCTACAAGCTGTTAATATTTCATGAGTAGCCATTCTGACACTGTCAGTGCCTACCTAATTTGTATGGCACGCAAGGAGAGGGGAAGGGAAAGCTGGAGAAGGGAAGAAAAAAAAGAGGGCGAGGCGGATGGAAGTGGGAAGAAATAGAAGAAGATATAAGATAAAGGTGGAAAAGTGTCTCCAAAAAGATTTCAGTCTGCGCTGAGCTGGCTGACAGTGAATTTTTTGGAAGTCAGCATGGTACAAAGAACATTTGAAATGGCCCATTTAACAGCACCGTACTCCACTCCCAGCCGATGCCACCATTTGCATACTTCATATCAGATGAAGATGGATGGTGAAAATCAGTGTCACTGAGATGAGCGTTTTATCAAGGTTACACTATCCTCCAAACTCCTTAAACCTCTTTATCTCATCTCTGTTGTCGGAATATTAACTTATCAACACAATCTCTTTACAGCGGAGGCAGGAGCAGAGCGGATTTATCAGCTAGAAGAGCAATGACAGGTCGGCCAGTTGGCTGTTAGAAATACAGCTAATGATTATGTTGATTATCAATTATTATCCTGATGTTTTTTTTATTTGGCTGATTAATTGTACAATTAAAAAAGGTGTAATGTTGGAATAACGGTGCAATAATACTGCTAGAATAAATAAGAAATTAATCCAAAAATGATTTGTCACTGGTTGGATTTTTTTTCTTCTTCTTCTTCTTTTAAAATTGGTTAGTAGGATTATCATAGGCTAATGGAAACTGCAATGACCCCTGCACCTGATGTTTTCCAAGAGGTCTGTCAGCGGTCTAACTTCACTTTGTAAAATGTAACTTTGTACAAGACAAATTGCAACATTAAAATACTTCCTCTTATTAAGTTACCAACAGAGTCTGTCAGATAGCTTATTTTAGCTAGTTTTGTAGCCTTTTCCAGTTATGCTTCTTGTATCTTGTATAACAGTAGACACTAAACACCATTCTGAATTCCTTGGTAAAGAAAACCCAACTAAAACATGACATTAGTATTGGAATTACATAAAGCACATTCACGTTTCATATTCCTTTGGCAACGTTAGCATCACAGCTAAAGGTATGACGGAGCAACAGGATAAATGTGGATGAAATCTCATTTAGAAATGATTTATTTGGTATATTTATTTAAAACAAAAAGTGTAAAAAATGAATCCATCTTCAGTTTTATACCATGGACTGTTCAATCAATTAAAATTTATTACATTTGTCAAGTCGTGTAGCTGTCACAGTGACAGTGTAATAAAACGAACGTGATTTAGCAAACTGGTTTAGTTTTATTAGAAATAAAAAACGTCTTTTATGCTGACTTCCTGTAAAATTCAAATATTAGCCTCGAGAATTAGTTGTACTTTGAATTTTAGAAAAATCTTTTGTGTTTTGTTTGTACTGAAAAACAATTTTTAACATACAAATGTAACATTTCAGAGCTCAGTAGGTGCACGGCTTTAACAGAAGTGCTTATTGTCTCGCTTGGATGGAGCAGTGACCCCCTTGTAGAGTATTAATGAGCCCATTTCTCCTCCTCCAGACAATCCTGGCTCAAACAATGTTCACATCACAACCTTTCCAGCTCTGCAATCCATGTTTAGTGAAACATCATTATACTTTTCGCTGTCAGCCTACAGAAGCCTTCCCTTTGTGTGCATGATTAGCTTCTGGTTCCTCATTATAGAGGTGCAGATCCATTTCAAGCCTTTGTGACTCCCACCTTTACTTCAGTCCACTAGTCATAAAAATGTCATAGCAGCTATAGAACACACTGGCCACAGCGAGATCTAGCAGGAATCACACACTCAGGGCCAAATCCAACAGGGCAGACACGGCTGGTGGTCACACTTTAGAGGTCGGTAAGGAATCTCTGCATATGACTTTCCGCATGCTCACCCTTTCCAGCCTCCTGACACCAGTCTGAAAGTGACTTCAACCAAGAACACATCCTCCGCTCACTTCCCTGGTGTGATGTTGCACCGCAGAGAGAAAATGACAGACCATTTATAAAAACAGGAAGAGCAGCTAACTACAGTAAGCATAAGCTATTTCTGGAAGAGGATGTCTGCAAGTAACAAAGAGCTGTCAAACTCTAACAGGTCCACAGTGAAATGAAATAAGTTGAAATAATTGCAATTAAAAAGCTATGTCAATGCAGAGAAACTTCACGTTTTACTTCTACGTTCCCACCTGCTGCGACCCCTGCTGATGCTGCAGACAATCACACTCCACGCTTTAAGTTTCCCTCCACGTCGCTGGTGTCGGTGCTGGGAAGGCATCCAAAGCCACAATACATTTCTGCTATGGAACATTTGTTTCCTTTCAGGGGGGCACAGGGCCCCAACATGCTCCTTCTACATTTTTCTGTCCTGCCACATTGCATGACAGTTTATTTTGGGAAGCGCAGGTTGGCACCTGAGACACAAAGCTGACAAAGCACTAGGTGTCACTTCAATGAGGCCAGTTGGTTCCATGACAATGCCTCTGGCCGTGCAGTCCTACAAGATGGACAACACTGCGCTGAATATCTTGGCAAAGTAGGAAAAGAGGCATCAGCTGTTTGCACAATTTCATCTTCAGAGGGGGATAAAGCAACACGCAGATTCTAAATCTGAGACTGTCGCAGTAGGGGTTCCACCTCAGATTACTGGACATTAATAAAATCTGAACTGCTGTGATGGACTGTTCACCCGCTGAGTGTGTTTCCTTGGCTCCCACCCAATGCCTGCTGGGAATAGATCCAGCACATCCAGCTCCCTAAATAGGAACAAGTGGGTAAGACAATAGCTGGATGAATGAAAATCCAAATGGTTGTGAAAACAACGCACACAAAAGAGGACTGTAGATCTGAGGGAGGGAGGGGGTGGGGGTGGGGGGGTGTTTCAGCACCTTACTTGAGTGACAAATAAGGACCAACTGAGAAATTCTGGGCTGATGTCAATCTTTGAAATAAGCTTAACCAATATCCAACGCCAAGGTCTATTTTTCCCATCTGTCTTTTTTGTTTTTGTTATAAATTTGAAACTTAAAGAAACTTATCATAAAGAAATAATTCTTTCACAGCTGACAACTCATGGTTAAAAACTGGCCAATCAGCTTCAGATATAAATGATTCTCTGGTGATCATATTAACCTATGTCACATCTCCCAGGCACTAATTGGAATCACTCCAGTTGGGAACTGATTTGGATAATGTCTCCAAACTTGCTTTCTCATGATGCTAACTCTGTAAAGTCAGTAATCTGGCAGTGTAGCATTTCCTCTTTCCTCATCTTCATGACTGCCAATCAGTTAACTGGTTCTGAGGTCTTCTCTTTTCTTTCTCTTTTGCCTTACTCTTCTTTAATGTTTATTAGCTCCAACACTGACAGCAATCCTACCGCCAACTCATGTTTTGAATTTGTAATTACAACGTAATGAACAGGATTTGGGGAAAAAAATGGAATGAGGAAATCAGACTTTTAGAAATCTAAACAGCAGTGGGTGCATCTATAGTGGCATGCTAATATTACTAGTAGGCTGTTGTGTTTTACAACTATGGAAACAAACTTACTTGCATGACTTTGTATATTTAAGATTTTTCCATCTACAGGTATTGTGTCAAATCTAAAAATGTTATGTTATACGACCTGGAAGTGCTCGAGGTACAGCATCTGACAACCACATCAGCTAAATTAACATTAGTCCTATATATCCAGATATCAGGAAGTAATGTCAGGAATTATTTTTAAACTGGAATTTTTAAGTGCTCGGTTTACTGCTGATGGATTAACCAGAAATATCCATAACACTATCGGATCATGTAATAATTTTCAACAATTTTAACAGTCCCTAAAATTTAATGATGGTGAATCGTTACATCATCCAGATGTAGTTCTCCTCATTATTTCCTTCCTTTGGTTGAATTACTTTGTCTGTCCTCAAAACTTCCAGTGGAAAAATCACACTGCATGAATAAATACTATTATGTACCAAAGCATCAGAATCACAAGAAGGAAAACATTAAAATTTCCTTAAGTTGCAGCAGCATGAGCCTCAGTCAAGATATAATGTTTTCCATGTTTGCCCCATAGTTACAGTCAGGATATAGATGCTGTTTAATTTTGTTCATATTTCTTATTAATCGCCCCTGTGAGCGTTTTTTTTATCATAGCTGGTGGAATGACAAAGAGTCGTGCAGCATCAGTGGAATTGTGACCTGCATTAGCTCGGCCAATTATGAGCCTTCACGGGACACTTATTGTTGCTGTGCGAGGCTGATGGTGGAGCTGAAAGAAGAGTCAGCAGATCCGAGTGCCAGTCACTGAAATCAAAGGGAAATTTACGACGCGCACGATAAGCTGAATGGATACTCGGAAAATGCACACGTGACACCTCGGAGTTCAGTTTACTGGTGGTGGGAAATCTAAAATACTACTTTCCAGCAAATGAAGTGCTGTATAAATACACAACTTGAAACGTGCACACATACACACTCCTGACTGAGCAGTGAATGAATATCCTGTTTCCCATAATGCAGTGGTGACTGAGTGCAGATAAGATTACCAACTGCTTCAAAAAGACACACGCGTACAAGAGCCCGCGTGCACGCGCTCATACGCTTGTACTGTAAAGTGACAGAGCAACTGCTTTGCTGTGTTAAATATCAGATGCAAATGAAAAGAGAAAATCTATCATGACTCTAATGTGGCCTGATAGGAGGGGGCGCACTCTTCTCTGAGGAGCCGAGCGGTGTGAGGAGGGTGATGTATGGAGGAGCTGGATGAGAGGTGAAAAGCGTAGCGAGACGGACGGAGGGAGGGGTGGATTGCTGGGAGGGAAGAGAGGAGGTAAGGGAGGGGGGGCAGGCAGTCCTGCCAGACTCCTGAGAGCCCAGGGCAAAAGTGGAATAAATGTTGATTAGTGTTGATTTTGTCCAACGAGCACCCGGCAACTGACAGTGGGACTAAGCTGCAGCGAAAGGGAACCATTAATCTTGGTCTGGTTTAAGTAGTGTATATTAATTTGTGTCATTTCCACTACGTGGAGAGAGGCCTCTCTCTCCCTCTCTCCTTCTTTTCTCCCTCCCTCCAGTGTTTGAAAGCTGTGGCAGTCGAGCCTCCTTCGTGGCGAACATACAGTGGAAGCCTGGAGGTGGCGTCTGCAAGTAGCAGCAGGGGAGAGTGGAGGAAATGAGATTCCAAACACTACATTATGGAAAATGAACTCCTGGGGGGTTGGTATGGCAACCACATTCGAATGTGCCATTGCATGTTCAATTTAACGTGCATAACAAATTTGTAGACTTGATTAAATTCGTAACATATTAAGGAGGCCAGTATAAAAAAAGGCAGAGCAAACCTGCAGGGACTGAGATTGCAAAGAGAGCCTTGATCGAGGTAAATGGCAGAACAGTGATATTTAGGCGCAGGAGTCGACATTCAGGTAAAAGATTGAGGCCCGCGCTCTTTTACAAGTCTGCTTGGATCTCGCCTTCAGTCTGTAATCTCCACACTGGCAGAGCTGCTGGGAGCTAAATGTAATTTTTTCTACAAACTGCATTCCAGTAGCCTTCAGCAGAGAGGAAGAAAATCATTCATCAGTTCAGGAAATTCAAAAATATAAAAACGATGTAGAGCTGCTGCTTCCTTTTCACAAGGATGAGAAGAGAAATGTGTCCTGGAAAAAAATAGATCACTTTCCTTGTACGTGTGATGTCAGTGTTAATTACCAAATCGCAGCACACTAAGATTCCTATAATTAAGCTCCTTAATATGATTAACATGTATCAATTAGGCGACTGACAATTTGCATAATGTATAATGTAACCACATTGTTCTATACTGTAATGGTATTAGCTCGCCATTTACAATGCTGTCACTCGCTGATGATTCTGTGATTACGATTCTGCATCAAATGCAGCACCGAAAAAAAAAGTCTGCCTTATGTTGGTTAATCAAAACACATTTTCCCCAGTCGTCGACATCCTCAGAGCAGAATTAGACTTCAGCTCTTCCTCTCTCTCAGTGGATGATTAAGCAGAGCGATTGGGGAAACAGCTGTGGCGGCGAGCTTGGCATTTCTCTCCTGCTGGATGCTGCTGTATCAGCACGGGGGAGGAAGGATAAGAGGGAGACAAAGGCTGCACGTATCTGCATCCACCGGGAGACGATCACGAGAGGGGAGGCACGGCCCCGTGACATCCACCTCGACATGTAATACAGTACGCGGAAGGTAATGTGTACTGTTACTACCTGCTGCTTTGCACTTGCAGTGACTCCCAACAAGCCCTACAAACGCTTAATTGCTGCTGTAATGTGGCTATTTCATATATCAAGTCCATGTGTATCAGTTTGGTAACCTGAAAACAGAGCCTTCAGCTAACTCCTTTTTTTAACAACCTTCTAACATGTAATAGACCAAACCGTCAGTTTATCAGTCAGGTACATATTCAAGAAAACAGTTCATAAACAATTTAATTGTGATTGATCTGTCAATTGCTTCATTTAGTGGACTGAAAGGTGATCACAATTTTCCAAGATTTTTTTCAGATCTCTCTTTTGCGGCAAACTGCAAAGACTCGTCAATTATTTGATTAATCGGCTGATCGAAATGTGTCGAGACCTGTTTAAAGTAATTGTTTGAGTATAAAAAACCAATAAATCGACAACTCTGTTTGCTCGCATGGGAGAATTTACTCCTTTTCTTGTTCTTAAATTACAGTAAATTGAATACTTTTTGACTGATCCCATGAAACTGCATTAAGTCACTGATTTCTAATAAGTCACAAAGCTAACCAATTCATTAATAAAAACAGTCAATAACAAAAGCCATTTAGTGGCAAAAAAGCAAAAGATATTCCTTTTATAAATGGATCCTCACGTCGGACATACTTGTATTGTTGCTTTAAAGGTGATTGATCACATATCAATGCCAGCGGTGATAGATTTTCTGTCATCTTACCAATTTTTAAGTATTGACCAGCGGTTTCAGCACTGCACCAGCTGTATCACGTTTTAAAGGTTACATCATACCCGATCACCTCGAAGGCTGCTTCAAAGCGTTTCGCCAGTGACGTGCAGAGCTGAGCCGAGTTCAGCCTCTAATACAAATAGGCAGATGCCAAGCATCTGAATGGTCTGACAAGTCAATGTAGTGTAGGCTTCCACGCACCTTCCATAATCAGACCTCTGGCTCATTTCATCCTGTCAAACACTGCTCGGCTGCCCTCTATAAAACACCCTATTTTCACCCTTCAAAAAATAACATTACATCACTCGGCTAGTCATTTTTATAAATGGAGGATCCCCTAGGCTTGAAACCTTACACTACACAAACACGGGCCACGAGAAAGCTGGCCTTTTGTTGAGGTTGAGAGGAAAAAAATTAAACAGCGAGTCAGCGCAGCGCATTTACTGAGCAGCTCAGTCAAGGAGTGGTTTTGTTTGACACTGCCAGAGATTTACGATGTTGATGAAGTGTTTACAGAGGTCAAGGCGGCTCATTTTCCAAATCAGTTTGTCAAGCCTTTGCTTATCTAAAGAGGCATTTTCATCAATCATAAAAAAGTAAAGGAGAAGCCCAAGAAAAAAAACAGGGCACCTTACAAATACCTGTGATAAAGATACATTAATAGACAAATAAATAGCTCACTTGATATATTCACCTTTGACACCCTGCGAATTTAAAGAAATCGGTTAGTGAGAGGTAAAGATTATATCGTCCAATGGCAGTGGAGTCCAACTGTTACGACATATTTTTGGAAAGTATCTATGTGAAACTACAAGAGCTCAGCGGCACAGCTACGATGAGCACTAACACAGAGAAGCTGTGCTGCTTTTACCTTTGCTCCACATTTGAGATAAATACAGTCATATAATTAATATGCTCTATATATTTTATGCTTTGTCTCCTCTTATTAATGTATGATGCTGCACACGCGCGCGCGCACACACACACAGCATCAGGAAAACAGCATTCCTTTGAAGTAAAATAGACAGCCCAAATATGCCCGGAATGAATCTGGGTAAAGTCAGAGCCGCTGCCTGTCAAAAAAGGAAGAAAAAAAGCAACTAAAAACACTGGTTTAAATAAAGTGTTCCTTCCTCCTCTTTTTCCTCCCTGGTGTCGGTGTTCTATTGTGCTTGTTTATACTGCACAATATTTCTGTTGGCCATCGCTCACTTCTTCCCAGTAAAAATACACAGAGCAGGTCACAAGTTCAGGCCCTAGATCAGCACTGGCATTGTGTCCTGCAGGTGCTGTCAGCGGCTCCAGGGATGGAAAATATACACAAGCAAACAGCAGCTCTGTGGATACACACTGTCTCTGCACTCTGATGGTTACTGAGGACAAAGTTACAGCCGCACACTTGCAGCTCCGAGCAGTTGCTAAAGCTGCGCGCTGAAATATTTAAAAGTGGTTCATACTGATTTAGTAGTAATTTCAATATTGAAATGTGAAGAACATCTAAGCAAAAAGGTGTGCCAAAAAAATGTAGTAAAAAGAACCAAATTTACACTTTACAGTAAACATTGAAGCACCTTTGAACATAAAAGCCAATTCAGCTACTTTGTTTTGCCAGTATAGCCTCAGATTTGTGTAAATGTACATTAAAAAAAATTCTTAACTTCAATTACATTACAATAGAAAAGATATTAAACACTCAGTAATTCCACTACTTTAATTAGATTTCAAAAGAAGGGAAAACCACTAGATGGAGCAACAAGCTACGACTTTTTCACAACACAGCAGAGAAGCCTTTTACAGCTGAAATTCAAAAACTGACCCAAGAAATATTCATTCATAATATCGCTCATCGTGTACAAATGCACACTGCTGGTCTCATCAAGAAAGGCAAATATTATTGAAAGGATTAAGTCAAAAGAGCGGGCACAACCTTTGTATAATGGCGCCTAATCTGTCAGTGACTTGATGTGTTACATGGAAGGAAGTGTTTTTCACACTCCATACTTTATTTACACTAAACTTGACTGCACAGCTGAGGTGTGAGAAAGGAGAAATGCACAGTTACTCTTTGCTGTAGTAATCTCTGAGCTTTATTTCTACTGTGGCATTTAAAGTGTATCCGAATTAGTAGAAACTGCATAAATGTTTCTTTCTAAACTAGAACAAAGCTGACTGGATAAAATGAAAAAAAAAACTACAATAACACGACAGGCACCAGATCTCCAGCACACAGCTCCTTATGCTGCACCTTGTATTTATAGGTTACCAGCTGAAAGCGAAAACAAAAGGGAGTGCAGGCAGGAAGGGGTCCAAGTTACTTTGTACTCTCAGAAGAGCCGAACTTTAGATGAACTCCGAGAAGCGCCAGGGAGTAAAACACTATGCATAACTGTGTCACTCCCCTTCGATAAAACCTACCAAGACAACAAAACTGAGAGTGAGCCAGCAGGCTTCAAAAGGCCCCCCTGCTCTCTCCTGAGGCAGTGGCCGATTCAAGATAAACTGCCACGCTTGTGGGGGGGGGGGGTGAGCAGCGAGGTGATCTTCAATGAAAGCCTCAATGAAAACATCCATGAAAGCACCAAGCGAGGGTGGGATCACACACACGAGAAACAACACAAACAGCACCAATCACCGCTACCACAAAGGTCAAGTATAAGCAAGTGCAACTTTGGAGACAATGAAACAATATCTTCTCCCCCCCCCCCCCCCCCCCCTCCCCCCCCTTCCATTTGATGTCATGTACTAATGAGTGGAAAACACAGAAACCCTGACTCTTGCTGCCATGGTTTTGGCAACTCGGTATCTCAACAATGTAAGTTTGCAAGAGTCCTAAAGCACATCGGTGTAAAGACAAGGAAATAAAAGACGAGGTGCACGCTATCAAGCTGAAGTGCACTGAATTCTCTCTGTGCCAATTTCAAAAATGTCACAGGGAGAATGATTTGGAAACATGACTTACGCCTCCTATGTTACGTTATTTCTCTCCTAGCAATTATTCTGCTGACATGCTCTCTCACAACTGCTTTAATAGAGAGACACAATACATAATAGAAAGAGACGTATTCAGCAGACTTGACAGTTAACTCACAAGGGGAGACATCAACGTGCTTGTGACAATTTTTGCTCAATACTCTCTATTATTCCACAATAGCATCAAAAAAGAACCTCATTCATATTTTGACACAATAATTGATAAGGACTGTTGGAGGTAATTGTCCACAGTTCCTATTGTGAAACCGCTAAAACACGCAGACTTTGGCGCTACATGAGGAAACACATGTCTTACATGTCACTGAAATTTATATGGTGAATTGTGTTGTGACTGAATCGAGCCTTCCAACGTGAATTTGAGCCTCAATAGCAAATTAGACTCTGGTGATAAGGAGAGCAGGTACTGTGCCTCTGTGGGTTTTTCAGCTACTTAATAATACAGTGTGTGCACTTTTGAATTCCCTTCACCTGCGTGAGGATATTTGGAGGCAGCGACAGAGCAGTGGTACACACTCCTGCGAAATTAGTATGAACATACCTGTTTTTTCTTTGATTTCACACAAGACATTGAAAAGAGCTGGCTTCATTCTGTGACAGTTCAGAGCGTGTTTCCTGAAACAGAAAAGTGGCTTTATGAGCAAACCACAGCAAGGAAAAGCATAGATTTTATCCTGTGTTAAATTACTGATTAGAAACTACCGATTTAACTAATTTAGCAGTTAAACGCTGCAGAGCAATCACAGGGGAAAAAAGTAAATTATTAACAGCTGTATGTGTACACATGTGCTATAAACCCTTTGATAGTTACCTTTATGTACGCTCCAATATTTACACTAAGAAAATAAAATTATATCATTATAGTTCATCAATTTAAAAAACAAACAAAACAAAAACAAAGATTTTTTTTAATGCATAACTTCATCTTCGCTGAATTTAAGGCGGAACACACAAGATGGGTGAAATCCTGAATTATGTATCACAAGTAAGAAAGTTGCTCTGCATTTGCTGTGAACTGCACAACACTCCAGAGACAGCGCGGGCTGTTACTCGCTTACTCCATTTCATATTTAGAAATAAATGATGAGCTTTATCTGAGTGCACTAATAAAAGCAGCTTGACTGCGCTAAAGTAAAAGTGTTTCAAAAATACCCTCAGTGGGCGACACGTTGGCAATAAACGCCATATTCACACACTTTAATTTTCTGCTGAAGCGCGGCTGTCGAGTTATTTTAATTGGAGCAAAATCGGTTGTGTCGGCTTTTGCACAGAAACGCACCGCCTTTACGTTTCTACTTTCCTCTTCGCCGTAGCGCTCAGGAAATTTGAAAATGTCCGCGCATATATTTAGAATTTGTTTCTTTATTTTTAATTTCACCATCTTTTAATTTTAGTTTTTTTTTATCTACTTTGCCGCCGCCGTCTCTTGACAGCGAACCAGCGTGTGTCCTTTACCTGGCTTGGGCTTCATCCAGACTTTGATCCGTGATGGTCATAATTTGCTGTAAAATGTCTCCAATGTCCTGCTTTCTTCCGTCACCGTCCGTTCCTCCGGTGCCTTCTTGCATATGCTGCGGCAGGCCGGGGTGCCCTGCCATGCCTACCCCCGTGTGAGAGTGCATCAACCTCGGCTGCTCGTCCATCTCTTCTTCTTCTTCTTCTTCTTCTCCCCTCTTATCTAATTCTCTGTGGTACTCTCGCTGCTGAAATCCTGCAAAAATACATAAAAGAAAAAAAGGAGGGAGGGAGGTAAAAAATAAAAATAAAAAAAATCCCGATAACTGCGCCGCACACCCGGGTTTTTCCTCGCTGGAACGGTCAGTGGCGCTCAGGAAAAAAGGGGATTTCGGAGACGAAAGCGGAGAAACGAGCACTCCTGCTCTCTGGCTGTCTCTCTCTCCCTCTCTCAGCTGGTCGGGGTTGAATGTGAAATCTGATCTGAACTGCTGCTGCCTTCACTGGAGTAGGATATGCGTAAAAGAGACAGGCAGCTGCTTTCTACTACTAAACATGCGCGTTTTCTTGTAATGTCGCGCAGAGATCCAAACCCCCCTCTCCCTGCTAAATTACCCCCCAAAAAGTGGCTGTGAGAAACACGAAGTGTAGGTTTATTTCACTCACTCCATCCCCTTGCTTTTGTCATGTAAGCTATAGTAGAAGCTGGGCAGGCAGCAACATAGCAAAGAGCATGAGAGTCAGACTCCGCCTACGCGACATGATTGGGAATATACTGTAAGACCATTTAGCCCCACCTTGAGGTGCCTCTCGTGAAACGTCTATCATTGGACTGTAAGAGTGGGATTCAGTGGAGAAGCTGGAAGATGTGGTTCCTGCCTTACAACTAGGGAGACTCTGAGGACCCGCAGTGATGGATAGAGCCTGAACTCCAAATAAATAATAAGAGGTCTGCTTTAGCCTCTCCTTCTGACCTCAACAACAGCCCCAGCTGGCCCCGTGGAGACCATTTCATCTCCATGCTGTGCCAAGATAAGGGGCACCAATCAAAACTATTGGCCAGCCTTCTCATTTGTTATAAATATTAGATAGATAATGTGCATAAAGATTTACGACTAGAAAAATCCATCTACTGATGAGACGCATTATGAAAAACACCTTTCTGATGTCATTAATATTTCATTTTGATATCAGAAACTGACTTCCCAGTCAGACATGCTTGTTTTGTTGCAGTAGGCACAGCGACTTTGTTCATTCATTTTCAGGTATGTTGCAGGGCTCCGCTTGGCTGACTTTGGCAGGGTCCTCCTAATGTAAGGCGGTGACCCATGTTGCGCAGCCAAGCAGCAAGGCCTGAGTGTGTCTGGCCAGGCTGAAAAGTGCCCTTCAGGCCCAGTGCTGCCTCACTGCTGCTGCTTCCCTCCACCACTGAGAGTCTTTCAGCGGGAAGAGAGAAGAAGGAGGCAGAAGAGGAGGGGCAAAAAGAGCTCCAGAGTGGAACTAAAGTAAGGACAGTGCTGTGCAAATCACTGGCCTGGATGTATACATGTGTGACACACATAAAATGGAGCGTATTTTAATACATAAGAGTGTCTTGGTGTTTTATTACAAGCAGAGTTAAAAGACAGCTACCTGCAAACTCATCTCCACTCTGAATTCAATTCAGCATGAAACATTTCTGCAAATCTTTGCAAACAATGTGCACTTGAGCCAGTGCATTAGTGGACCGACCAACACATTTCATATAATAAAACAAAACCCTGAAGCCTGCATGAATACATTGCATTATCATCAGTATGTTAAAAGTAGTGTTTTCTCAAAATTTAAAAATAAAAAAATTGCATTCAGTGTCAATCACCAAATCGCATTGAGTTCATTCAAATTCATTCTAGATTTTTCTTCATAAAATATTTGCAAAAACACCCTTACTGACCATTTAGGAAAGCATGTGGTGTTCGTATGTCTATCTTTGGTCTTCAGCGGTCTTTTTCAGCCCTTTGACAGCTTTATATGTATAGTATAAATAAACATGAATAGCTGCCATCAGCCATTAGTTATGAAGAGGTGGTTTTTGCATTTTGGCTGGTCATCTCAGTTTTTCGGAGCCAGAAATGAACATATTTGAATGAGAAAAGCTATTTTTATTTTTTTACTTTTCCCCAAAATCTATTTTTAAAAAAGGATTTTCTCCTGAAAGTTATATATATGTCTTCCACTATCTTTGCTGTGCCGACTGCAGCCATGTGTGTATTCTTAACTTTCAGTCAAAGTAGCCACAACCATAATAATTCATAACGTAAAAGGACAGTACACCCTCCAGTGGAATTTATATAATATTCCTCAGGTTCGTAGTGCTGTGTATACATCTATACTGTTTGATTCGACCTGGCCAGTTTTGGATTTATCTGCTGCCTCTACTTCATATAATGGAATTATAGTTCTAACAAATAAAAACCTAAAAAACAATGTCTCTCCAAAAGTCATGATGTGTGCCAAAAAAACCAAAAAAAAGTGTACATTGTGTAGTCAGTTATACACATATTTATTTACACTCTATATCTAAGCATTTTGAAATAAGGATGCATATTACTGACTTGTTTATTATATATTTATTTTTTGGAGCCAGCCGTAAGTGGCTATTTGAGGAACAGCAGTTTGTGGCATCACATGTTGGTTTCAATTTTCAGCCCTGGCGTTTGCTGCGCATACATGCACAGCTTGTACAGCTGTGTGTGTGTGTGCATGAGACCAAACAAAACTGGAATTTATGTAAAAATACACTGGCCCCATAGTGCTACTAGTAATCAAAAACTAAATTTGGCTCCTTTTAAATATTCACTACAAAATATCCACAAATCAGGACTGGAATTAAAACGCACTCACACACAAACTATAGATAATCAGATAATACTTAAACTCAGACAGTCACAATTGATAGGACAGCTTGATTCAAAGTGCCTATTCAGAACACACCCATTTAACTGAACAACACAGTTTTAGCTCTGGCAGACAGCTGTGGACTTGTGTAGGAGACCATGGATAATAGAAAGAAGCTGAATGAGAAAATAGGTCTTCGGGGCATTTTAATGTTAATTTATTTTTGAAATGCCACCACATGTAAATGCATCATGCTGGAAATTTGAAAGCCTGATAAGTGATGGATGTAATAAAATTGTCTATTTTATTCATCTTATTAAGGCTGTTTCATCGTAAAACACTTCCTGAATGATATGAAACTATTTAAAAATCATCAGGCTGCAAATTTTTCTCCCTCTCAAATCAAAATATACAAAGTGGAATGCACCCATTGGAATTCCTTTGTACAACCATTAGCATATTTGAGCTTGAGGTGTAGTGGCAGTGACATCTCAGACTCTCTTCCAAAGCCTCAGGTGGAGCTGCAGTGCAATCCTGGAGCTAGGAGCTCTCCCTGTAGGAGCTCCCTTGAAGCACCAGCTATGTAAATTGGGAGCAGAATATGTATGATGGATAATAGTACGTGTGGTAAGTTTCCTTGCCATCTGCTCAGTAGTAGAATAATGAGAATACCTGAGGGGGTCTCTGTTACACCAACATCCATATGACTCCCCAACATCTGCTAAGTTATGTTAGCAGGGCATTTAGAAATCTAAATATATGCTGATACTTTCAGGCTACATGGCAAAGCAAACAAATCACAGAGCTGGCAGTGATCTTCTTCCATTTATTGCCAAGCTGACACACGATCAGCTACACACTAGTGATGAAACAGGAAATGCTAATAGATGTCCTGTAAAATGCTTAATTTTCAGCAGAGATGTAAGCAGTGTATTATGGAGTGCTGAGCCGAATGAATGAATTTTTCCATACCAGAGTGCCATCGACCCTAGTGGGATTCTGTGAAGCCATCACAGCTATTAAAAGTAACAAAGGCAGACTCTAACAGTGGTGGCAAATGTAACGCTCAGGTGTAGGACATGACAGCAGCTTCAGCTCTGACACCTCTGCTCTGCAGATCCTCAGGAGCACCAGCAAAGGACAAAACCGGACATAAAATGTCTTGACCGTGGAACCTCAGTCCAATAGTTGGTTCATAAAGTATCCTCAGCCTTTGGATTTTGCACAGTTTATATAATAATGAATAGACTGCCTGTTAATCTAAATTCAGTAAATCAAAAAGAGATAGTGGGTCTTCCCATATGGAAAAGATATATATAAATCTTATAAAGTTTTTATCTGTCTTGTATGAAACTTGTATGAAAAGCATACAAGAGTGAAAACAGATATAAGATCCCTTGAAAAATTATACAATGAAACTTGTATGTTTTGTATACTTACTAAAAAAAAATATGAAAGTAATGAGAAAGTGGCCACTTTCATGAGTAAATCATATATGTTTTTACTATTTCTTTTCCATATGGGTTGCGCCATTTCTGTAAATCAACTAGAAATCAAAAACTGAAATTATTCATATACAAACATATCAATTCAGTCATTTCAAGCCCCTCTGGGAGCAATTACAGCAGCTTTTGCGACAGTATTTTTGGTTAGAAATACTATCTTCAGATGTTCTGTGAGGTTTAACTCTGGATTATAGTTGGGCCACTCAAGAACAGCAGGAAAATTGACCCAAAGACATTTCCAAGCTGTCTTGGTCATGATTACACTCAAATGTGGACCATCTGCGCAATCTCACACTGTCTGCGCTGCTGAGCAGACTTTCTTCTTTCTTTGTCTGGCTTTTCCAGTTATTAGTCTCATGCACTCAGTATGACCAGTTTCCCTACCACCACCACTGACCAGTACCTTCATAGCATTATGCTACCACCAGCATACTTCAATCTAGAGGCAACATGGCATTAGGTGGTGTCTGGTGTTATTTGTTAACAAAAGTTTTAGTTCAAGCCCACCTCAAAATCATTGTTCTAAAGCTCTTGGCATTCCCATAATACAATTAGAAATTCCCAACAGGTTGTCATTTGTATTTTACTTAGATTTGCTTTTGTCTGTTTGCACTACCTGGATGAGGAAGTGCTGCAGAGATGCACATCTTTCCAGCAGGTCCTATCATAACTGGGCGATTGTGGCTCAAGAGTTAGGAGTTCGCCTTGTAATCGGAAGGTTGCCGGTTCGAACCCCGGCTTGGACAGTCTCGGTCGTTGTGTCCTTGGGCAAGACACTTCACCCGTTGCCTACTGGTGGTGGTCAGAGGGCCCGGTGGCGCCAGTGTCCGGCAGCCTCGCCTCTGTCAGTGCGCCCCAGGGTGGCTGTGGCTACAATGTAGCTTGCCATCACCAGTGTGTGAATGGGTGGATGACTGGATATGTAAAGTGCTTTGGGGTCCTTAGGGACTAGTAAAAGCGCTATATAAATACAGGCCATTTACCATAACTGACTTTTTAAGCAGTGAGTGACCTTTAAGTTCTTGGTGACCTCCACGATTAAGGACCTGCCTACTTGGTGGTTCAGACAACTGTCTCTAGAAAGAGCCCTGATGGTTCTAACTTCTTGCATTTCATAAGTACCGAGGCCACCGTGCTCAAAGCCCCGATCTATGCCTCACCACTCCTTCTACAGAAAGGTCTACAGAGAGTTCCTTATCAATGGCTTAGATTTTATTCTGACATGCAGGGTGAGTCATAGCACCTTGTATACACACACAGGCTTAGCTTCCTAAACTAGAAGTCCACTTCGGAGTGAGCGTCTTCTTTCCTTGTTTTTAGAGAAAGTGATTTGAAGCCACATCAAAATTTAACGGGTTCTTCTTTTGTCAATATTTCACCTCTCCACCATGTTTCATGAAATTTGGTTGGGTAGTTCTAGCAGTAATCTTTCTGACATACAGTGAAATGACAATGTTTACATGTTGCCACTGGTGGCCAGTTCCATTCTACACATAATTCATTATCACAAGGATAATTAAAGGAAACAGGATGAACTTGATGACAATTTAGAGCATTAGTATCCGATTGTTCTTTTTTAATTAGAAATTTTGCGAAATTTGAAATTTAGAGATTCATAAAAGCATGTGTTAAAATTCTTACAGATTTGGAATAGCCTTTTAAAAAACTCAGACATTCAACAGGCCTCAGAAACCTCCACAGGAGAAGCACAGAGGGCGAATGGAGGACGAAGCAGGACAAGCAGCCAGAGGTGGGCTGGTTTCCATGGCACCTGAGAGAGAGACCTTTCTGCTTCAGGCCCTGGGTCACATCATGTGATGAGGTTGTGCAGATAAATCCTCCCTTTCATCCTGCACAGCTTTTAGGCTGTGTGGAGGCAGCTCTAATGGAACAGATTCAAACACATAACCCTCTCGCTGATTCTAACACACGTTGATTCGGACAACTGCAAGGCCACAAAAATGTAAAAAGTTACTGCAGTTGGCTTTTCATCATTATTATCTGTTTTGTTTTATTCCTAATAAATGAAAGATTTGCCTCTGTGTAACACTTCTGAGTTACTATGGGTGCAAGTGTAATGGCATGTTAATTATACCATGAGTAACCTGGCAAGTAGCACTAACGGCCCTAAATGCATTCACTTTATGAGAGAATATAAAGTGAGACTGTAAGATTTTCAAATGAACTTTTTTCCAAACAATGCCTCTGCATCTTAAGACACGTTGATGTGGAGAGAATAAAAATGATGTAGTCTTCTAAAGATGCAGATGATAAGATGGACAACAAAGTGTAAGGGCTGGGTAGCTTTAAAAAACAGCACGTTTTTAATTGTTGTTAACATTATTACTAGAGTAAGAACTGTGGTGGAGAGCTTAGTCTTTGGGTTTTGCGCAGACTCTGTTTCTTGCTGCTGAGTGAGAGTGAGCATTAGAGGAAGATCCATGGCACAAGCTGGTTTGAGCAGAGTGAACACCAGTGGAGTACATTCGGGAGGAGGTCTGAATGGATCAATACATCACAGAACAAAGGGGAACTGTGCTTCAGCAGGGGCACCAGAACAAGACAGGCCCATTGCTCAACTACTGTCACTGTAGTGTATCACAGGCATCTCACATGCACCTTTTCAGAGCTCGAGCCTCTGGTTACAGACTGGGGATAAAGATAGATGTGAGAATGGGTGGATAAACAGCGGAAACCTGGGACACAACCAGCAGATTGACAGACAAACTACTCCATGACAAACAAACTCAAGTCAACACACTTTATTTACTTTTACAAATCTCCTTCCAATAAAGTTGGAAAATCAAATAAATTGTAAATATAAACCTAATTGGTTTCCTAAGATCAAAGACAACAAAGACTTTTTCTTTTTCTTTTTAATAATATCTGAATTCGATGCCAGCAGCATTTTTTTTTCCTTTTTGTAAAGCTGTAACAGTGGAATTTTTTCCCACTAACTTGTGGCTATAGGTATTATAAGATTCTTTGAATTGATATTTTATTATCGAGATAGTAGAGGGGCTCAGTCATTGGCACTCTGTCTCCTCACAGTGAGTGGGTTCTGGGTGCAAATCCAGGGCCTTTCTGTGCTGAGTTTGCATGTTGCTTCTGTGCTTGTGCTTGTTTCTCTGGGAGCCCTGACTTCTCCCATGGTTGGACAAATATGTTAAGTTAATGCTTCCTTGTTCAAATAACTATAAAAAGTTAATGGTGAACTGGACTTTACGCCTAGGCAAAGCGTAAAGTGATTTACGAGCCAGCTGGACACGTTTGCAAAAGAAACTCTTAATATCATGAGTTACCCTTCCTGTTTAAATAAACACTCTTTTCCTAAATTCTAAAATTTGTGGTGAACTCCTCCCCATCCTAATTTCTGAAAGACTCTCTGTCAGGCTTTTTAAAAATACCCAATCATGTTAACTACCCGTTGCTTTATTAGCTGTGATATGCTCCACCATTTTTTTTTTAGTGTTATGCCATTGGAAGTAGATTACCAGCATCTATTCTTAAATTTTCTCACTTTCAATATAGGTTTTAATATTTTTCTTTAAATTATCTAATTATTTCCTTTAGATTTTACAAAATGTTTCAGCTTTCCGTAAATAACAGTGTTTTAACAGTGGCTTAGTAGCAGTACCATACTCAGTGGCATGTTGCAACAAGGGTTTATTATGTAACAAGGCAGATTATAACTTTGATATTTTGGGGATTTCCTTTCTTTAGTTTCATCTCAGGGCAGTGGAAAGTATTCTGTATTTTGTTAGGTTGGAATCTCAGATATTGGACATTCTGACTCGCAGACCCCAGACCTGCATCAAATCAAAAACCTCCACGGATAATGTACCCGACCTGTTTAGACCGAACAGACTTTGTTCTGTTGCCTTTCTGCTTGATAAGCAGCAAAACTCTCTAACACAGACTAAAAAAGGATTACCATACTAAATAACTGTAAGTGTGGTAGTCTTGTAAGCCCTGTTGTAAGTGTGTCAGATAACTAACTTTAAGTATTATTTCTTTTTATTATTTCAATGTTATTGATCATCTTTCTTTGCAGTGTGACCCTCGTCTACAACTGGTTGCACGCGTGAATATATTACCTGAATCTTTCAGCAATCCCAACTTATATCCAATGTAAATGGAATAGCTGGGTTTTTTGATTATTTTTTAAATTGCACTTTGTAATTTTTTCTTTGTTCTTTTTTCTTCTGCTTCTTTGTTTTAAATGAAATTTTATGTTTTACATTTCTGTTGCCTTGACTTTAGTCTTGATTCTGCTTTGTTCTCCCATGTGTATGAAAGGTTGTTTAAATAAAAAATACTAAAATTGCAGCAACTATATCACTCTTTGTTGAGAAATTTCAGAATTTCTGTTTCAAATCAATGACGTTCTGTTGGAATTGTAAATAGTTAATGTGATTTTCTGTGTTTGTCCTGTGTTATACCGGTAATTGTTGAATAACTTTTATAGTTTTTCAGATCTTTGAATGCCTATACAAAAGACACATACGAAGGCCTTTAAATGTGTGATATGTATAAAATATATTTCAATAAGAAATCACGTTTCAGGTCACAGAAAAATAACTGAAATGTATTTCATTCATAAAATTCCCTCCTTTGGTGCAGGATATTAGGCTGTGCCTGATCGCTGTGTTTCCACCTGACCAATCCTTAATGTGATAGATACAATGTCAGCCCATCACGTAAAGGTTACTGACAGTCTAGTTACCCTTCACACACCAGTAGCTGCATGCCCTTTCTCTCATTCATTTCAAGAAAATTCTTTGTTTCTTTAAACCCCCTGTCATGTTTCTTACAATATTATTTACCTTTTATGTCAGTTCAGGTCTGCCGTGTTTTCATACAACCTTACAGTCTAACCACCGATATATCATAAAAGGGAAAAGGGAAATTTGAACAGACTTATCCTTTCTTTTAAATCTAACCTGTTAACTTTTTGCTGGTGGACTCCTGCAGACATGAATGAAGCTATAATCAAGCCCAAGATAAATTAAGAGAGGAGCGTTGACTCAGCGTTTTGTTGCCCCAGCGATCCATTGACACTGAGGGGCGGCAGCGGGAAAATTGAGGAATGCTCGTTTTAATGCCTATCCAATATATACGGCATCTACCTCGAGATGGGGCTGTGCAATCAACCACTAATCCATTAGACAGAGATGTTTTTCAAAGATTGACGCGTTATTGTGCTGCTGTCTGCACTGGCTCACGTTCAAGGTTAACCTTTTAGAGACGCCTGATTGTTGCTAGAAGGTTAAACAACACATTAACATGCATTAAAATATTAAATTATGGCTCCATTTACTATATGAGAGAAAAACAACAACATAAAAAAGGCTTTTAAAATTATGAAGGCAATTGATAAAGTGGGTGGCGATCAGAGGCGTTCACTCTCGGGGTAAAACAGGGTTGTGGGAGTGAGATAGTTTTCACATGGGCAGAGTGGGTGCATTTCTGGCAGAATGAGGGCTTCTTTTATTGCTGGGTTAATGAACTGATGGTGAGGTCAAGTATTGAAGCCTTTGCAATTAAGGTGACTTTTCCCAGAAGACCTGGCCAATACACCGGGTGAAAACAAATTGAAGCAGCCACCTCTCTGGCTGACATTTTAGTCGAATTTTTGCAGCAGCCCGCATCGCATTGGAGCCTCACAAATAGCAACAGTGTGCAGTGGTTACATATAATACATCTGTCTTCAGGCAAGAGTAAATCCACACTGCAGGAGACCAGACAGAAGCCCTTGTGTGCCACAATATATTGACAGTGTGAGGACTTTGAATAAGCGAAGCCTCCTGTCTGCTTCAGTGAAATACAGCCTCTACCATGTTGCAGAGGATAACCAATTAACTAATCTAAATGTAACAGTAGAGCTACAGTGGCAACATGCTCTCCTTTCCTATCTCATCCATTTAAGTAATTGAAGGATCAGAGAGGCATTCCGGTTTTGAACATTATAAGGAAACAATCCCATCATGCATGTCTTCACCCCGGCATCTTGAGCTGTTTCTACTTTGTGCAGTTCCAATAGTGGTCAGGTTTAAAATTCACGTATCTGCAGCGAGGTTTGGAGGAGAGAAAAAGGAAGGGATGGGGTTATAGTGCAAGTGGAGAAATGACCAAAAACAGTGAAAAAGAAGAAGAAGAAGCAGAGTGGAGGAGGGGGGGCTGGGGGGGCTGGAGAGAAAAGACAGAAAGACAGAGAAGGAATAAAGAGAGGAGACCCTGTCACTTGGAATCACCATCAGGGAGCAGGTGAAGAGAGATAAATGTCAAAGGACTCTCGGCGAAATAAAACAACAACTCGCCTGCACTCATCCAGGCAAGCGCAAGTCAGCCACAGTTCGTGAGTCCTGTGGCCTCTGGTCTAAACAGGCACACAGACATGCAGCAGAGAGAAAAAATCCATATCCCAATTCAAAAATAGAGGGTAAAAGGTTTGGCCAGTATGCACCTATTATATATAACAATTCAATAGTTTAACCCCGATTAATGCTTGTAGACGTACTAGTTTTTCCTACTAGTTTATCTTTTTGAAAGCAAATCTCAAAAACAGTATTCACTGTTGTGATATGAGCAATTATACCTGGAAAGGGCACCTAAAAGTGCAGGAAGGGCTCCAAAATTTGGTCCCATGTGTGTGGAGAGTGTCACAGCTGCGGTGTGACAGGTCCTCCTGCAGGCCCTATTCTCACAAACACACTGAGGCTGCTTTTATTAACACCCCCCACCACCACCATCTTTTACCCCCCCACCCCCCCAAAAAAGAAGAAAAAACAGAATGGAGCCAGGACTCTGGAGCCAAGTAGCTGTTGCTGGAATTTTTCTGGCCTAATTTGCATTAATAAAGAGGCTGTTCCTTGTCGGAATGTGTTTTATCCAGCTCAAAAAATCCCTGGGCGATCCCTCTCCGCAGAGCACTGGGAGAATCCGACTGTCAGAGCCGACAAGACAAATGAATCCTGGTGTCAGCGCAGAGTGGCTCCGCGTTGACAGATTGAGAAGAACTGTCCCTCTGTCGACAGGCATGCTTCATTTTCAAATTAATAAATCTGAATAAAATATTTTACCCTTCATTATGAGTGCTGCCGCTGTGACAGCTTTGCTGAACAGGGCTGGGATGTGGCTGGGGGGGGGGGGTGTGGCAGCGGTGGGAAGGGGGGAGTTGCTGCCAGTGAAAACAGCTTGCACCAAATCCACCTGGGTTTACGCTGTGTATTTATAATGTTTGCATGTGTGCGCCTGTTTATGATGTGTGGGTGTGTTTTCTGTTTGCGCTTTCTGTTCTTTTGTGCACATGGGCTTATGCTTTTTTCTTCCCATTGATCCTCTGCTCGCACATATTCTGCTCCACGCGCTCCCTGAGCCCCCCCCCCCCCCCGTGTTCTACCAAAGAGGATGGGACAAACAAAAATAACTAGGGCCGCTGCGGTACAGTAGTGATAGATTCTTCACATATTCTCCCCTCACACCTGTACAGCCATATGGAGGCACGTCAACATGGCAAAAATAACTTTTCAATGAGATTGTTGGGCATGACGTAAATACAGCAGCATGTAGCTTGTGGCTAATAGCAGCAAAAGAAATGTTTTATTTTACGGCGACGCCTGCTCAAATGTGCTCTGCATGGAAGTATATTTAACGACTCACTTGCAAAAATTACGTCTTAATGTGTGCCACGTGTAGGCTGCAGTCAAAATCTTCTGTATTAACTAAACGAGGGCTGATCAAAAAGTGTTTAGCTGTGAATGAACAGATGAGTCTCCCGGCTAAACAGTGTGGTGGGTATAAGTAGATGTTGAGTGACAGATTGATGGGATGAAAGACATAATTGCTTGAGATAAAAAGGAGTAGAAAGAGGAGGGGATGGGGGGGGGGGGGGGGGGGGGGGGGGGTATAAATATAACACACAGGACTCATAATCTTGCAATATTACCCCTCCAGGGTGAGAGAAGAAGGCATAAAGGAGCATGGAGGGTTGAATCCAGTCAGTCATCCTGGATGCTAAATTAATATGCAACAGCAAACACTAATATGCCCTTTGAGGAGGCCCGGCATATTGTGCAAGACTTTAAGCTTGTGAAATTGCCTAAAGGCAAATTCATATGAATAAAATAAAATACAATATCCTGCTCTGTAAATTGTGGGAATTTTATAGTGCTGTGTATCCTGTCAGTTGCTTTTTGCTCTCTTCTGTTGACTTTTTCTAGCGCATTTAAACTAATTTGATAAAAAATGAGGCAATGTAATACCAGTAGTAAATAGCTGCTAGTATGCCTTCTCCAGTAATATAAACTGCATATTAGTGGAAAACACAGAGACAAGAGTGATCTGTCCAAGGTTCGATGTCTTTTTGACCATACACTTAGAAAAACACCTGCACAAAAGCTACAAGGTATCCCGTTTCCTTTAATCAGTGTGCAAAAAAAGAGTGCTATCCAGCCAATTAATTTGCACCAGCTGACATGTGTATAATAATGACAGGCAGCACAAAGGACTCCATGTTCCTCCTTATGTAGGCCTTCAATATTTAAAGAAGAGTACATGTTTTTGGCAAGGCTACGGCGATGCTTGTCAGTTGAACTTCTTAGACGTCAGCCCTCCCTGTGAACATCACATCATCAAAGATGACATTTCATCAACTAACTCAATAAATAATAGAACATGGTGTCTGCCATTTGAACCTTGGGTGACAGCCTCTGAGGAAATTGTCACCCTGTAATTTGTTTTCTTATGTCTTCTGTCATCTTTTATTAGAGTTATCACCTGTATTTGAAACATCCCGAGTACAGTACGTTTGCGGTTACATACATACATTTCATCCAGTTACTTGTGACAATTAAATTAGATCTGCAAGGAGTGGGGAAAAAAAGCTGCCCTCCTTAAGAATATCAATAAAGCAAAAATATTTAAAGACATCCCCAGACTCTGACTCGATTTGACATTCTTGCTTTGACCATAGATAGATAGAAATCAAGTAAACAGAGCGGACAGGGAGTGACAGCACTGTATTTGTGATCTCTTTCCAGTGGATGGGGATTGTAGGGGAGGGGAGCTGGAGAAATGCGCTAGCCCTAATGCCTCATGGCAACTCGTGCTCAGCTGATAACACAATATTTCATGTAGGGTCAGGGCCAATAAGAAGCCTTTTCAATACCACAGAGATGAACAGGGCCTGACTGCGATGATCAAAATGCCAGCTACACATCACAGACACACACATAGAGTTTGAACAACAGCTTTCTTTACTGTAATGTAGAAAGATGGCAGTATATACAGGCAAGAGTGTGTGTCTCCGGGGGCCTCCCAAAATACTGCTTTCAGTTTAGACTTTGCCAACTCTGTGTTGGCACCCTCCATCGAATAAATGCAACGATGCTCTTTTTATGGGATTCTTTGATTAATGTAACCTCCTATTTTAGTCTACTGTTGATTAGCTTAAGAAAAAATATGTAGGTCAGGTCTGAGGTACAAAATCTATTTTTATTAGCTTCTACATATGGTAATATTAAAAATTTTTGGGGGGGAAAGATTAAAATTTTCATCACATGGACTCAATATTTAAAGCTGAAGCACATCCTCTAGTTCATTCAAAGACTCCATTGCCCCCAGTTCCCTTAAAGGCAGCTACTCCTGCATCTGTAACCACATAAATATTAATGAAATGAACATGATGCATTTGATTTTTTCATAGTTGCATATGAGCTAAAGTACAGGTACATCACTCACAGAGTTGAGTCAAAGTGATACTAATTATTGACATATTAGAGATTTGAATTTGAGCTCATAACACAGAAGTACAAAAACAATTTAGACTGACTTGAGCTTTTTCCCCCCACAAGAGTCAACACAAATCTTTGAGCCAGTCGTATTTGCAATTTGATGGTCTGGGATGGTATCCTCCCTAGCGCAAAGTCATTGTGTCCGTCCAGGTACTATCAGACATTTTCAATAATTAGAATACATCAGATGTGAGCTATCTCCTGCTGTGTGTTACATATGAGAGAGGAAAACTTCAGACAATGTCTCACCTGATTTTAGAGACATTGTACAGAATTCATGTGTGAAACAAATGAATATACAAGTGCTTTGTCATTACTTTCTAGTTCACTGAAGGCACAGCTGGAAACAAGGCTGAGAACTGGAAGAGTCAACTAAAACGTAAGGCCACAACAATGAGGTGAAAAACAGAAATGGTTCAAAGAAACAGAAACATCTCTTTTTGAACATAATGCATCTTTACTTTCTGAAGCTTTAAATTTGGTGAATATATAATAATTACTATAACTCCCTAAAAAGCATGTGAAGGGTACATGCAGATGGACATGTACAGTCAGACTGTAAAACAGTTGCTGGGATGAATTCACTTCTTTTTGGCTGCAATGAAGTGTTTTGAAGATCTAAAATCCATCTGATAAGTTTTGTGAGAATTGATCTGAAGATCTGTGGAAAAAAAACTTTCCATAATTGAATTATGACAGAAATCAAAGGAATCTGTGAACCCTTTCTAACAACACCAGATTTTCAATATCAGAACCTCTAACTTTGATCTATTTATGATACTGGAATAGTTTAGTCCAGGTTGTGGAATAATCTACGTGCTTGATTTGAAAACTTTTTAAAATGCTATGATTCCCAATGCAATGGCAGAAGATGAGCGAAGAGGATAAAGCTATAGAAGCCACGGGTGCCTACGCAGCTTTGCTGTTTGGCCCCCAGTTAGACCCTGTATGTGACTCACAACCTGGTTTTCATGTATTCATAAATAGTGTCTGTGTTCACGGATGATAAAATGCAGATATCAAAATAACATTCTGCCCACATGCTGGTTTTGTGTACTGATAATTGGATTACAGGCCAAGGAAGGGTTAAACCTGTAAAGAGATATACGTACCACAGCTGTGACCCCTTGCTCTCCAAGGTATCTCCCCAGTGCAGGATTCTTATTCAACTTCAAACTGACAGTGTTTTTAATCTTTTCTTTGCTTCTCTCTTGGAGATTGGGGAAACAAAAATCAATACGCTGTGGCAGGCGATCTAGAGGCCTGTGAATTACAAAGCCGGGCCCTGGCTGTGCCGCCTGCTCGGCAGCCTTGAGCCAGGGACCATGGGAGTATCATCAGAGACCAAGGGGAGGTCACAGGTTCAGGTCAGGAGTACCTGGAAAAAAGCAAAGTATTTACTGTCTGCACACGAAAATGAGAAATAAGCTCCACATGTCACCAGGGGAGCTTCGAATCTTCTCTCCTAATTTTTTTCGCCTTCTTGAAATTGCAGCGGTCGCCATACTGCTCTCCTGCCACACTTCTTTGCTGACTCCCTTCGGATGATATACTGGGCCCGAGCCTGTGATAATGCTCACACCACAAATCTGAGCGCAGAACATATCGACACCCGGGTCTGTCATTATCCGTTAATCACGCTGCTGACGTACGTTTCAATCCAGGCTTCTTGGCAGCTCACCAAGCTACAGAAATGACCTCAGATAAATCCACAGGGCTACAGAGCACATACTTTCATCTGAACTCAAGAGACTAACCAAACTTACACACTGAAAGTCATCAGCTGATTCATATAAAATGAAGGGAAATGTGACTTTATTTTTTTACTTTTGGAAGTTTTGTTAAGATTGCCAAAACTTTTAAAAGATTCATGCTTTAAATCTGTTATTGCACCTCTCATATTAGCATTGCATGTGACCATATTTGAGCAACATGTTTAAAAATGACACAGCCACACAACTCCGCCTAGTATTTAAATGTTGCGCTGATCCATCCAGTCAAAGAACACAGAAGTTCTTTGACTTTTTTTTAAAATTTAGTTGTACTTTGATTATCAGCAAAAATATATTTAGTTATAGTCTTGTTGCTGAAATGACAACACTATCATAAAGCATGTATAAAAAGTGAAGCCAATGTGGAAGTGTCTTACACCTGTATTTCTTTCTAGTGACCATCAGGTGGCGACTCCTCTGGTTGCGGTTCATCATAATAAATGACTCTGCTGCACAGTTGATCTATGACCTCAATAAACACTTTCCTGATGAGTTTATCATCTCAGTTGCTTGCTTGATCACAAAGGGGGGTGTACGGTTTAGTGTGTAGTCACATTGTGATTGACAGGTTGCCACTACACGAGCTTGAGGCATCCTCAATTCCAGTGACATCTGATTTAAGACAAACAGCAGCACCCCCCCCCCCCAAAAACAAACAAACAAACAAAAAAAAAAAAAACACAACGACAACGCAACAATAAAAATGCTCTTTCGAGGGTTACTAACAAGACTTGAAAAATCAATAGGTAATGCACGGAAGCTGTTTTTTATATACAGTCTGTGGAGTGCATGGACAGGGAATCATCAGCATGTTGTGCAGAACTGAAGGCTGTTGATGTGATGAAGAGGACTGTGTTGCCTTCACAATATGCTTGTACATTATATTACTGTTTGCTGTTGTTTTTAAAAAATATCAAAAACTTTCTAGACAAAAATCTTACCATGGTTAGTATTTTTTTTTTTTCAAAGGCAATAAATCATAAAATTAATTGTCAGTTTCTTAGGTACACCAGCTCCATTCAGTACAATCCCATTCACAACAGCCCTGCAGTAAATCTCTACGGCGCTCATAATGTTCGGTTACACTCTTTAGATGCAATTATTTTCAAGCCAAAATTAAAGCCTCATCAATAAATCTGAGGGACTGTTACTAAGAATGTATCTCAGATACATTCTTAGTAACAGTCCCTGTCTTTCTTTCATTGCATTTGCTATGCAGATACAGTATCTGCATAGCAAATGCAATGAAAGAAAGACACATAATGTGTCCAAAAACAGACAGACCAGCTTTGGTTTTACTGATAGCCCTTTCTGATATTTTGCAATGTTGAAATCTTCACCCTGAAGGTGGTGGTATGACTCAGATGTGGAATGAACTGGAAATCTTGTACCGAGTTGTTAGATGTCCAGACATCTTCAACTCGCTGACTGGATTGTGATTAGAACCAGTCCTTTACACTGGATGCCTCTACGTCACTGCACAGTGATTCATATTCTCTGATGTCATCTTATGTTTAGCCAATAATCTAGTAAAAAAAATTGATTTGTAAACACCACATCACGCACATCACATCAAATACAGAACAGTTTGATATTTAATATTTTTCCTCAGCAAAAATAATGCTTGATTAATTTCTGTTTGAAAGTCCAGCCTTAAGCACTTTGATCAATATGTGTGCAACTACCTGCCAATGCTGGACTCGCTGAGTAATTAGCCAATGTGCTTGGCGGGCCTGACGGGGGTAATGAAGTCGCACAGGCTAAGCGCTGCCAGAAAGAAAATCAACCCAGTCCAACTAAAGACAGTTTCTCTTCAAAGCTCTGCATGTATACACAGATAAATTAAGCGAAAACCATAAGATGCTTTAACATCACAACAGCACAAATCATCTTTGAGCCACATACGTTGACAGAAGTAAAGAGCCCATTCATTTGCTCAAATATTAATTCCATCCAAGATTGAGGAAGAGTGCTATAAATATCTGCGACCGCCTGATTACTCTGGGAAGATCAAACGGAGACAAACAATGTACTTTCTAAACAGTTTGTTCCGAGAAAATTATGACAGAAATAAGTGACAGCTCTTGATGAACAGGAACATCCAAAGATCAGACAATTTTTTATTGCATCAGAAATTAATTCTAAAAATGATACATCACTCAACGGGTGTATTAAAAGCATTCAGCTCCCGCTTGAAGAATTTTTGATTTCCCTGACAACGGAGTCTAATTAGACCAAACACATCTCTGTTTGTCTGACTGAAATAACTCAATTATAGAAACTCCAAACATCTGGCTGCACACTTGCAGAATTGATTAGAACATTTTCTCCTGAAATGATTAAATAAGACAGTAATCACTTTAGAGCCAGTTCCATCTCCATTAGAAGTGTGTAGAAGTCAAAAGACGTAGAACCTCAACTAATCCAATCACTGCTGAACCCACACTCCTCATTATGTACCGTTGCATTGGAGGATGACAAACAGTCAAACGCAACTGTGTGCACAAAACATCAGATCCAAACTGGTTATGTTTTACTTAGCTTGGTCTTTCATCAGTAATGCGATGACTTCTTACTGCTTTTATTTTTAGGTTGTTTTGCTTGTTACAGAGCAATTGTCGGATTACGATTATACAAAAGTTACTGTTCGCTATATATGTGTCGTCCAAAGCGTCCCAGGGCATCAAATGCTGCCATTCTGTCAAATTCCTTTGGTGTTCATAGATATGAACATTGTGTCCTTTGGTGTCAGTGACTTGATGAACTGGCAGTATCAATATTAGGCACCAAGATTTGCTTTCAAAGAACACAAAGTCTGCATTATAAGGCTGGAGGGTGGCGGCGGAGTAAGTCACGAGTTTGTCAGCTAGGAGACTGCGGTTCATGTCCTGTTTGGGAGTGTTGTGTACTTTGTTTCACTTTGGTTTCTTCAGAGGGCAACCTCCAATGCTGAATAATGAAGCCCTGCCAAAGACTGCAGTTTCATGAGTGCCAACTGCAGGGTGGCTCCAAAAGTGAGTCAGTCACCACAGACCCCAGTTTACAGCAGAAATGAAACCCCAAGAAGTTTTGTCTCTTACAGATACAAGGCCGTAAGAAGGTTTATGACTCGTCTACACGCTAACACAAATCCCTATCCTAATGATGACACATGGGATCTTTCTTTTAGTGTTTATGCATGAACACAAAGCCAACAGCACAAAAGAAAGCTGAAAGCCAGCTTCGACTGGATTGCCAAAGTGATTCTGCTGTTGAACCATGACCACGAACACAATTAGAGGCTACAATGCTGCAAGTCTGACTGCGCCAAACTGCCTTTGTTACCTGCACAAGGATAATGTGGACAATGGTTTAGGATTGCATCACACTTGCTTTTTTCTTCACTTTCACCCTCAGTGGAGAGTTGCTGGGAATCACCTCATGTTACTTGTCTTAAAGTATGCCCCTTTCACAGCAAAAACCATGCACATCAAAGAATGATGCTTACCAAGTGTGTGAGGCCATGGGTTCTTTTATAAGCGTCCAGGCATGATAAATGTTGCCATATCCTGGTGCGTCACAGCACAGACACCAAGAACACATTGTGCATATCTGTGAAACGCCACCAGATTCCACATAGCAGCAGTACTTGACACTCTGGCAATAAGAACATACTGTATTGAAGATGTATGCAAAGATTGCTGTGAACATTTTTAAACACTAGATCTTCAAAATGCTTTGGCTGTGGGTTTGTAACTGGTTCTCCTCACTGTGTAGCCTCGGCCTCCAACCCCATTACCCATGACAGGACAGAGGAGAGGAGGACAGAGCAGAATCCACTGTAGCCTTTAATTTCAGGAGAAGCAAGGAAAAAAAGTAATTGAAACTTTCTCTCAATGATTTGCTCCTTGATTTGACACTAGACTTTCCCATTGTCACAAAATCAATAGCGGCAAGACAGGCAGGGCCTAACTGGAAAAGGCTTTTGGCTTTTCATGCCGAGTGAAGGCGGGTGAGAGCGTCAGGGTTAAGTGATGTGTTTCTGACGCTGAGTGGGTCTGGGACACCCCATTCGCTCAGCAGCCCTCTGGAACCTGTGGGCCTAATAGCAGGGCAAATCACTGGGGGGAAGGGGACTGACTTGGTGTGATGTATGTGTATGTGCATATGAGAGTGTGTGTGTGCTTATCTGTTGTCCATGTCTGGATATTTGTTTGTGTGTGAGTGGAGAAGAGAGGAGAGGAGAAAGCCTCTGGGGAATTTGATTGTTCATAAAACCAGGCTAGGGCTGCAATATAATGACTTCACTCACCTCCCAAAATCAAAATTAAAAAGTGGGGCACCACAATGGACACAGCCATTATCATTGTCAGAGTGTAGACATAATCTGCCAGCTGTTGTGTGTGCAAATATACAATATGTGTGTATGGGTGTGATAGGGCAATCTTTTTCTCATCCCTTGTGTCACTTTTTATCTAATAAATAAATACAAATACAAGACAAATATCACTGTTGTCAGGCAGAAAATCTCCAAAATGTCAACTTGACAGGCTGTGTCAGTGAAGTCGAAGCTATAATCCTTAAAATCCTGAAGATTTTTATTACATTAAATCCATTTTTTACTATTTATGGTAAATATGGTATTTATGTGTGTTTGTATTCTGCTGTTATTATTGTAACTGTCTACAGACTAAGATGGATGTCTGGCGGGATTAAAGCTGGAAATAATGACGCATTAGAGGGACTAAAATTGTCTGTTTGTTCAAAACAAAATAGTTGGTACAAAACAGGATGGATGTAAAATTGTTTATAGGTGTGGTGAGAAGCAGCTGTAGTGGAAAATCACGGAAGAGTTTGGGACAACGTCTTCCTCAGATTCATTCATTAAATGAAAAATTAGATATGGAGCTTGAAAAAAATAAAGCGTCAGGCTGTGTAGCAAGAGACCATTGTTTATTCCAATTTCCTACAGTGAATAGTTCCTTCTTTCAGTGACCAGGACCAAGAAGGTATTGTCTTAACCAGGTATGAAAACATACTTTTAACTAAAGTGTCACATAGATAAAAAATCTATGTCTGTACCTAAACAGACCTTAACCACAAAGGTATCAGACAAAGTTCACATGAATCATTTTGCATCAGTCATTCAGCTCTATACGGGTGTCAGCTCAGACGTAAAACACTCATCACTCATGAGACGTTTTGGGAAGCAAAACCTACTTTCGACTGGTCCCTTATTCACACGGGGTCACCACAGCGGGTAGCTGCGCATATTTGATTTAGTAGATTTTTCAATGGATTGCCCTTCCTGATGCAATTTCAAGGGGATATGAGCCATCCTGAAAAACAATGACCTAAAATGTATTTACATTTAGACACTTTTGGCTCATTCATTATATAATAGTGTTAGATTTTACCAGCAGAGTGATAACGGGTGCATGCAAAAAGATTTCTGATCATGAGCTCAAAGATTGCTCTTTTTTTTTTCATTGTCAACATTTGGGACATTGGTGTATTTTACTGACACAAACTTCAAAAAGAACTATGGAAACTGTACAAATGAAACAAATTTGGTGTTACAACTTAAGAGGTCTGTACTATGAAGCAGGATTACAGGCTAAGCCAGGTAGCTGCAGGGTTTTCTTTTCAATGTTACAAAGGTACTTTGCACTGGGGCAGATCATCACGGAAACTTATCCTGCAGACCTCACTTGTTCCAGAAAACAGCCTCATGCCCTCAGATCTCAATGCATAAAGTTTTTAATTACCATCTTTGCCTTTCCCCCGCCATCATCAATAAGAAATATGGATTCTTAGGAACAACCTTTTTCCTTGCTTTTCCCTCTGTTGGTTGCAAACAGCTTTAAAGCAAGTTTTGCTCCACAAGCCTTAGTTATAATCACAACATTTTATGATGTGAGCTCTGGATTTGAAGTTTTGATTTTGTGCTATTTGAATGTTTTTAGTCCCTATTTTGATTTCTTTATCATTTTAGTAAATTGTATGTTTAATTCCTTGAGACTTTAGTGAGTCTTTGATTTTTGTTTTTACGTCGTGGTAACTCTAGTGCAGAGGTTTATCTTTTTCTGCATTTTGCATTTAGTGGTACCCGTCTCGTCGTCCCTTTGGCTTGTCTTTCCTTTGGTTAGCTTTATGTTGTATTTTGTTCTAGTTTTACTTTGTTTTTTTCCTCCCGTGTGACTGTCAGCGCATCCTATTTGCCTTCACCTGCATTAATTACTTTCAGCTGTGCCTCGTTCCCCACCTGTCTCCTGCTGTCTAATCAGCCCTCTGTGTGTATATAGTCTTGTGTTCCTCTTTGTGACATTGCCTTTTTTATGTCTCCTCTTGTGCTGTCCTGGTTTTTTTTCTTCTTTAAGTTCCTATTTTTCGTGATTTAACATTTCTGTTTCTTTACCCTTTGGACTTTGTTACTAGTCTCTTTTTTCTTGTTTTTGAACCGTCACAAAAGCAGTTACCTCCTGCATCTGCACCCTCACCTCTACTCTGTACACTTTATGACAGCCTTAATACAGCGATGTTACCCTAAAACAGCCTTAATACCGTAAAACCTAAGTCTTCTTTACTTGCCTCTTTCTTACGTGCTCTTGCATCTAAAATTCCTGTCACACACTGAAAAAACAAACATGCTAATATATGGGAATGCAATAATAATCAGATATCGAAGAGCTTAAATGTCGGCTATGGAACTTTTACATTTGACATTAATTTCCAGCTTTCCAGCTTCAGATAGACTTTATTTATATACCTCTTTTTCAGCCTTACACTCCAATGTGTCTAGAATGCATGAAATGCATGCATCTCACTGCAATGTAGAACCTATTTTTAGCAGCATCACTATGATTAAAAACAAAATGGTTACTTGGTATTATAGAAACTAACAGAATGATGCATTACTCTATTTTAATGACGTGAAAGATTTGACATATTAAATTTTCTTAAAAACCTAAGGTCCTTTTAAAACAAAGGGGAAAAAATCAAGTTTTTCCCATTAACAGCTACAGGATGCAAAACAGATTCGGCTGACCTTACTATGAATGAGTGTAATGAAGCAAATGACACTGAGTTCAGCATAAAGAACTAGTCAAAGAGCTTTGAAACAGAAGCGTGAATTCCCGAGAAGCTTGAGTAAAGGCTCTTAGGCAAATAGAGAAGGCCATAGCCATTTGGGTAAGTAGAGAGCAATTACACATGGGCATGATTTAGGGGGATGCTGTCACTGTGGTTAGGAGGCAGGACCTCTGCAGATGAAATGAAAATGGCCTGTATAATGGCAGAAGCGACAACGCACTCACTTTAGATGGACTGACTATTAGAGCACGTCAACACTGGCATGAAAAAGAGCAAAACTATGAGGACGGCAATTAGAGAACATGAAAGAAAATGGATCGCAATGGCATCGATGCTGAGGGGAACCTAACAGCGAAGGACTTCTGAGCAGGAGCTAATGCTGTGATTTATAGAATTTGTCATCACAGACATGCATGTTATAAATTTCCTCACTGCAGTAATAGCCATAATGAGGTCACCAACTGCTCAGTGTCATCTCAGCACTTTGGGGTTCAGACACAGAATTGAGAGAGGTTACCTGACCAGCATTTGGAATCATTAGAGGGTGGCATCAGTCACCAAACATTACCTTAATGCAAATGTCAGTCTGACTTTGAGCACGTCTCTGCTTTGTGATAACTCTGAGTCACGCAGATTCGAGGAAATGCAGCAAGTGATCAGTAAGGGAGGGTCATCATTCAAAATCTACAGCTGAGATAGGAACACTCATCAGCAACATCATCATTATCCACACGACCATCATCATCATAATCATTATGTAAATACGCTCTCAACATTTTGCAGTTTGGATCCTGGACAGCACAGCAGGGCCTGTCTTACATTTGCATGTGCATATTTCAGTGTTTTACTGAGAATGCGCTGCAGCAATTAACACAGGATTAATTGGCATCTTTATCTCATTAGGGCCAATCTGATCAGAGTATGATGAGGTTTCGGCACGCTCCCATTTGTTTAAGCGGATTGTGGTAATTGCTGTCATTATTATGGGCTCTTTAGCGTCATCCGTGGCCCTCCTCTCCCTGCCTGGACCCCATAAAGCCCAGCCATGTGTCACGGCTCAGTTTAGTTAACCCCTGGAATGAGCCCAGTGGTGCCTGCGTGTGGTTAACGGCCGAGTGGTGATTAGCTCTCACACATTAGCCCATTAACACGTCGCCCCTCCCCTCCCAAACTGCCTTTGTGTTCAGTTTTAACTGCAGTCCTACCTTCTCAAATAAAGTCTTTACAAGGCCCACGTGGGAGGGGAGGAACATGTATGCACACTGTGGAGTTTGTCAAACCTATGTTAACTTCAGGGTGGTGTGTTTTACAAAGCCCCGGGGCCTTGTTTGTCAATCCTGGACCGAGTGTGTCATGTATATGTCATGAAAACAACAGCTATTACATTATAGACAATAAGAGGGAATTATTGTCACTTCATGCAGCGCTATTAAGAGTTGATATTTGGAAGGAGCTTTTCTACTCCCAGAATGTATGCTTTACAGCATTCTCACCGTAATAAATACAAGGTGGATCCAAAGCATATAGCATCAAAAGACAGTATTTCTGAGAGAGGGAGCTATTACTTCAGCGTGAACTCAGATCTACTACCCACCAGAGAGAAGTAACAGACGGAAATTGAGATATAGTGTACAATAGAAAAAGGGAGCCATTGATCCCACAGAGTGCAAACTTTACACTTGCTGCTAAGTTCTCTAAAGGGGCAATCAAATTTTATATGCTCGTAACTATTTCACCCCCTCTAAATGTTAACAACTGTGCACTCACACTATATGGCCCGTCCCCTTTGTTGATCCATAACAGCGATGAGCCCCATCTTCATGGATTTGCAATATAACAACAATCTCTGTCTATGCAATATAATGATCCACTCACAACCAGTGTCTTAAAGTACATTCATAGGGCCAATATATTGTCCGCACAAGTCAGTCAACTCCTTTGGGCCCTCTACAAACACAGGGGAGAGGATTTATCTGTCAAAATCTGTGAATGAGGACAGAATAGAGAAACCTGAGAGCATTGGATAGATTTTTAACTTCCACAGTAACTTTACATCTCGGAAAGGCTACAGATCTGTTATAAAACACAAAAACAAAGAAGTAGTAGGAAGTGTGACTATTGTTATACAACCTGACTTTTGATGCAACCATAAAATATCCAAAAGAACATCGCCCCCGCTATGAAAATGACTTGAAATCAATGGATAATGGCATAAAATGAAGTTACGTCTTTCTTCAGAATCCCCCCCTAAATCAACCACCGTGCCAAAAAGATACTCTGCACGCCCATGCGAACGTATGAATTCAGAATTTTGGTAAGTTAATTGGTTGCGACATCCCTTTAAGACATCCTCACATTTTAACTTCTCTGTTTTGTGGACACTTTTGGCATAAAAAATTAAACCAGGCTTTGAGGCAAAGAGAAACAAATGCCACTTAAGTGTGTCATGAATGAGAGCCAGTCAAAATTAGACAACCATGAGCTCCATCAGAGCCCTGACAGTCTGTCTTTATGTGACAGCAGCTGCCACCAGTTGTACCCACTCACCTATGCCTCTGAGCACAAACAAAGCTTTGATTTTTCTCAAATTCCCCCAAAAGTACACCCCACCGCCACCATCCCTCAACCTCCACCATGTATAGAACGATGACAACGACAACAAACTCCACCCTGCCGCCCCTCATCTCTCTTAACACAATCTGAGAAGGCACATAGCCATCTGTACCTCCAGGGAAGCTGCTTCTTCTTCAAAGAGCAACATGATCAGCATTATGGCATCTGAAAGACTCCTCTTTGACTGGGGAGAGTAAATCAGTCACAGAGTTGAAGACTGACAAACTGAGAAAAAGGCACACTGACACCCACAGCAAGGCTGGAAGCCCATAAGAACTTTAAATGCATTCTGCCCTGTTGCTGTCACCAATCCTTTTTATTGTCTCATTCTTCAGCAAGTGTTACTACATCATTTAAAAGCACTTGCACTGAATATTTTTTAGATAAGATCTACAACAATAGAATGAGTCTCGATAGTGTCCTGATTGTGTGTGAGGGTCATATAGGCCCATGTACTACTCCATTCCTCCAATTAAGGCACAACCAATTTGAAAACCCTTTGGCTAGTTTTAAGACTTATAGAAATGGGTAATGTTTCAGTGTTTTGGTGCCTCTAGTATAGACAGCAGAGTCTAAAATCTGTATTGATAGCAATGTTGAATATTATTACACAGGAAAAAAAACAACTACACACACAAAATAATCACACCGTGACGCCTCTGCCTTCTTTCTAAATGGAGGGACAGTAACTGCGTGTAAAACCTGAAGATAGTCAGATTAACAGTATTTCGTCTCTATCTGCCACTCTGCAATTCATCTCATGTAAACGTGACGCACAGCGTGACGTGAAAAAAGGCACATACCTTTGACGTTGCGTGACGAACTCTGTATTCCTCGTCCACACGTAAACGGAAAAAAACGAGTTTTAAAAAAATCTCCGTTTTCGGTGATTCGAAACGCCGTTTACGTGTGGACGAAACAGCTGCGTTTTCAAAAATACCCGTGTAGGTGTGGACGTAGCCTAAAAGAGTTAGTAGGTTATTTTCTTACTACCTGTCATTTATTGCAGATTACTTGTATTTGCTTAATTGTTTACTAAATGTTTGAGGTGTGAAAGAAACCGCAATGGAGCAAAATATGGGTGTGTGTGGTTGGAGGATATGTCCGTGCATGTGTGTGCGCGCGTGCGCGGGACGCGGGCATTTTTCTTGTAAAACAAAGGGGGGCCTAGCAAAAAAAGTTTGGGAACCACTGCTCTAGACAAAGGAGGAGATAGAAGCCACTGACATTAAGACAAGAAAGCTCTTTACCATGCATGGAGGGTGTCACTACAAGTCCAGCACCCTGAGATATACTCTAAGTGGAAGAAATGAGGCCAAAGACTAGTGAGTGTCAGAACCACTATTCAGGATGAAACAACATGTGTTTAGTGAATATCTCAGATAGCAGAAACCCAAGAAAGAAGAGGAGCAAGAAGAGGAACCATAATGGAAGGACAGGTCCTTGCACAGTATGTACCACCGTCAGATAGAGGAAGTGGTGGATATCTAAGAAACCTATCAATGACTGGATGAAGCTGGACTTAAAGACAGCACAGAGGCACTAATCATGGCGGCACAGGAACAAGCTCTAAGCACAAGATCTATAGAGTCTGGGGTCTCCAGGCTGTGCAAAGATGCTCTTACATACAACTGGCTGGCATAGTATACAGGAACATCTGAGCTGAGTATGGCCAGGAAGGCCCGAGGTCGAAATGGGATACGCCTCCTGAAAATGTTTGTGTTTGTGTGTTAATAAAAGTTTTTTGTTGAGACTGCTGGGGCTTCAGTAAATTCGACAGATGACTGGTAAGGTGTCCTTTTGGCAATGATATGTTTGGTAAATGGTGCACAATTTTGAAAATACAATTCTCTTAATGAAAAAAAACTGTTTTTAGCACTGAGGCTCAACTTTTATTAGATACACCAGACAGCAGCATTGCAGTCCATAATGCAGCCAATATTGCAGTCAATAAACTTTGTGGGAAGCTTCAGGGATCATGCACTCAATTACAACTGAACCACTGCGAAGCACCTACAGCAAATGTCTCTGATGCAGCAGAAATATTCATGTCAGTAGTGCCCTGCAGAATTCAATAGGCCCTTCTGCCTTTGAGGAGAGACAGATGAATAATCAGAAAAGGGGGATGGGGGATCAGACACAAGTGAAGCTTCGATGGAAAAAAGAAAAAAGTGAAAAAGCTAAGCAGCCTTTGCTCTGCTTGGCCTTTGAAGTCCTTCCTCTAGCAGACATTGGTATACAGACACACACAAAGGCACACAGGCTCTCTCTCCTCTTCCTCTGTTTTCTCTCAGCTTCTCTCGCTTCTCCCTCTTTCATCTCCTCCACATCCCTTCATCTTTACCCTTTTTTTGCTCCAGGGATCCCTCGTGTCCCCCACTACTTACCACTCGTTTGCTGTCCGGGCTTTGATATCAGCTCACAGAAAGATCAACAGCATACTTTGGGTCCATTTCTCCAGCTACCACGACTTTAATAACAGCAACAAAGACAAGGCTTTTCAACTGCACTGACTCACATCTATTTGTTATTCATAGCCACTATCATTTCCCCAAAGCACTGAAACATATGCATGTGGAGCTGACTTCATGATTTCTCTAAAACATGAAAAGAGAGCATACGCTGTGTGGGTTTCTCAAAAATATTGAATACCACTCAGAACTCAAGTTCTGCAAAGAAAAAGTTCACTGTGAACTGTGTGTGCTGCACTCCAACAGTGAGCTCAAGCCAGAATAAAGTAAATAATATGGTTTACACAATGGATCAAAACAGATCCTACAAAATGTGGTTTTAAACATTGATAAGCATCAAAAGGCAGAATTTTAACCACGGGCACAGTTATATATGCAGTATACTGTGCTCTCTGGCCGTGCAGACAACCGCAGCCTGGTTCTGTCTTAGTAAAGGTTCTGTGAGCCTCCAGGCCAGCCATCACACCAGGCATGAATCATGGAAATGTCAAGTACGAAGTCTGCCACAGAACACAGAAGAGCTTCTGCACTGGGAGGCAACGACCACGGCGAAATAAAGCACAATTCCAGGCATTAAAGTAGTAGTATATTAGTAATTATCTTATAATCATATATAAACAAATTGATCAACAGAATTACAATACAATCAGTGTCACAGGGGCACGCTAAACAGCCAATAAAATGAATGCAATTCTATTTTAGTTTTAGATAAGTGCATTGGAAAGGAAGTCTACCTCCTATCAGGATGTGCAATAGCAAACTGAAAGCAGAAAAAACAGACAGTTATGTTTTGATGGAAAACATAATTGCTAACAGGACTATTATTACCCTCTGACATAGTTTTCTGATACAGGAGGTTCTGAATGCTGTAACCGTATAGAGGTTCCAAGGACGGACAATAGGTAGACATAATGTGAGAATTTGACGCCACAGGTTTGCATCCTGTGTGTGGTGAAGTTAAGGCTAAAAAAGCACTTTGGTCATGGTTAGGGGAAGATTGATTCACTGCAGCATGAAAACAGAAAACATGCTTCCCTGTGTGCTTCAAGTTATTATTCACAGATAACCAAGAAAAATGTTTTCATAAACAGTTTTACAGATACATTCGGTATGAATATTTTCAGATTTTTATTTTCTGTAAAAATTCAATCACACAATCGTATACAAAAAACTGGGTGTTGCAAATCTAGTGATACACCATATGGGCCAAACGATTGGGTCACCTACACACTACAGCTACATTGGTGATGGAAAACCCATGCCATAAAGCTGCCAGGCGCAGAGTTTGTGTGCTGATATTCATGCTAGAGCAGGTTTGGGGCTCTGGAGTTATTAAGTCAGCAGGACATTGACGACTTTGTTTGCTAGGGGTCTCAGCGCTCAGGAAATATATTATGGGTTTATTGCTAAATTCAGGCCTTTCCATGCATCTTGCTGATGACGAGCTTGTATCCTTGTTAGTTGTGCTTTTATTATGTTAATATTCCTTATATTTTGTATTCGTGGTTGTCTCTCTGTGTACCAGCCTTGGGAAATGTCCAAAGTAAAGTAGTTAGGGGAATACATGGGTGGATATCTGTTTTATCGTGTTTTCAATATCACTCACCACGTGAGGTAGCCATAGTTTTTATTTCATTTTGCTTGACAATAACGAAAAAGTTCTTAAATGTGGAATCTGAATATTGTAAACCCTGAGAGAAATTACATTATCATGCATGTTCAGTAGGATCCAAGGCCTTTGATCGGGAAATGCTTTTTTGAGGACATATACAATACATAGAAAAGACTTCAAAGACAGTTCAGTATTTTATGCCTGTTTCATACTGCAAATCATGGCACTATATTACATTGCTGTCATTGCACAGATATTTGTCAAGCCCACTTTTTGGCTGTTTTACAGAGGGGACCTTCTGATCATTCAGTTTATAGCAAATGGTTTTACAAGGCCTAATTTCCATAAATATGAAAATTAAATAGTCTATAACATGGCTTGTGACAGAAACGGAACAGAAATAGCTTCTTCTTTCTCCTCTTAGTATTATGCATATTACGTCTTACTTCTTCAGATTTCTGCCTAGCACTAAATGGCTTAGTGCAAAACAAAAAAAGCAGCAATAATGACACATATGACAGGTCACTGCAGGTCAGAGGATGACATTAGGACAACTGAGATGTATCTCAGAGCTCTCACACTACACCTGCTTTTCGCTTTGTAAAAACCTGTTGATTAAAGCTGCTATGATTAAACCAGAGGTGATACAACGTCTCCTTGCACTCACCGAGGACTTACAGTTCTAACTTTTATACCATATCACCTTGAGGAAATGGGCCAGATGATTAGGAGGGTGTTCGTGGGCTGCTATTTTTACACCTCAGTCTCCCTTTCTGTCTGTCTTATTATCTCTTTCTCCTTCTTTCTGGAAACAAATTGTTAATAAGCGCTATCCAAGGTGGTATAATGACATTTCAGTTCACTTACTTTAAAATATTCAGAGTTAAAGAGGATTTTACCTGATGTACTGTGCCATCACGGAGCACAGAAAATCGGAGAAAAGCTCGCTGGGTAATATGGAGTCGAACACCACAAGAGCCAAACTTCTTCATGGTGACAACAAATGTTTGAACCATCAAAATTTGATCTGCGACAGATTGCCAGCAACTGCAGCAGGTACGCTTTGCCATATATGAATGCTCCTCCAACAGATGGATGAAAGATGTGCAGTGCACAGCAAATCTGGAACTCTTAATAATTCAGCAACTTCTTGTGTGACATTGACTGCAGTTTAGCTCACTCTGAAACTGAGCCCAGATGGAAAGGCAGACTTGTCTCTTACAGCAAACACTACACTAACAGGAGAAGTCCCCAAAGAGAGCAGAGAAGAAGTGAAATAGGTAAGGACAGACAGACTGCTGCACGAGCCCCCTGAGACCTAGAGAGACTGCTCCTCAGCTGTGCCTGTTCAGCTGCTAACAGCTTGAGCTGCTGTGCCACATGCTGCTGGCGACACTTCCTCCTGTTCACCAGTTTAATTTGTGCTGAAATTAGAGTCCAGCCAAAATCTGCCAGGTTCAAAATGAATGACCGGACCCAAAATAACAGAAGTTATTCCTGCCACATTTAAAAATCTGCAGTTTCCATTATATTAGCACATGTGCAGAGCACACAGATCCTTTTTTTGTTTTAAAAGAAAAAAAAAGCGTGTAACTTCTCTGCACAACAAACTTATTCACTTCATTTATTAACAATATCATCAGTTTTTGTGTATCGATAGGCAACTCTTTCAAACAGCTATACGCAGGTTGAAATATTTAACGCTTAAACAGATTTAAAACAAGCAGTTCTTTGAGTGATAGGTTTTTAGGGAAGGAAAACAGACCCTGGCTGGGTAGCTTTATTTATGCAAAGCTTGACTTGCGTCTGTTAAACCTACCCTAATCTAATTGGCGCATCCCATTTTGTTGCCAAGGAAACCCACTGGTATTATTCCCCTTGAGCATAGAGGTCTACTGGTTTCCCCATAATAGCATTTCATCTCTACAAACTTTGCTGTACGTTTATTTCTGTTGCACTATGTCCCATTTTAATTATTATTGTTCTTTTAGTAGGTTTCTATTTATAATAACAGGGTAATTAAAGTCATGCTATGGGCTCTTTCAGATATGCCACTGCCAATGCCACTGTTAAGTAATTTTTCCAACAAATTTCATATTGCACAGTTAATTTTGATAAATTACTTATAAAATACTTGCATTAAAAATTATGTATACCCAAATATATTAAAGAGGTCTGGTTCAGTGAATTAAAAGTGAAGTCCAGCCTTCCACCCTTTTAAACTGAACTTCAGCTTTAATTTAATTTTAATAGACAAGTGATTTGAAAACCATATATAAATATAAAAATAAAAAATAAAGAACAAAAATACCACTGAGCAGTTGTCAGGAAGGGGGGAATTAGCTATATGGACCAAAAACACATGTGAACCTTGCTGTTAACGTTTTTATTTCTGCTGTAAAGTTTAGCATGTCAAAATTGGAGTCTGGGGGTTGACTCGTTTTCATACATTAAATGGAAACAGGAGGAACTTTAATCTTTTGCACTTTAACTTTAGTTACAAAAACCGAACCCACCCCAAAACTAGAGCAACCTTTATTTAAGGTTCGGTTTTGGGTCCATGTTTCTTGCATACTGTACAGTAATCAACAATTCATGATGTGCGCATGTCTGCAAGGGTCCATATGACAAAAAACGATCAAGGTGCTGCACGTTTTGCGTATGCTGGTGCCAGAACAGTGCACTGGATGCTCATTGCGTGCTTCAAATACATTTGATGTTTTTGTACTGTATTCCACATTAATGGAACTTGTTAAGCACCTGCAAAAGATATTAGTTTAGATTGTTTTTATTTTGTCCGGCCAAAAACAATAAACAAAGCTGCTCGTCTTATTGCTGGCATCAGGTAAGCGTCATGTTTTCCAGAATATCCTAGAATCTACACTATCCTGGATGTGAGAAAGTGTAGAAGACTTCACAGAATAGATGCTTTACTTGAATGTAAAAAATGTTATCTGTTCCAACCTGCAAGGTAAAACGGGGAAAACTCTGTGCTCCTCACAGGTAGGACATTGACAGCATAGCAGACTGTATCACAGACTAGATTAAGGCTGGTCTGCAGTACGGGGGCCCCGCAGGGAATTGTGCTGGCAACGTTCTTGTTCACCCTCTATACTGCAGACTTCTCCATCAACTACTCAGGCTGCCATCTACAAAAGTTCTCTGATGACTCTGCCATAGTCGGCCTCATTACAGGTGAGGATGACTCAGAGTACAGACAGTGGATTCGGGACTTTGTGGACTGGTGCCAACGGTACCTTCTCCAGTCCAACACGGGGAAAACCAAGGAGTCGGTGGTGGATTTCCGTAGGCACAGACCCACCACACCTACACCACTGAACATCCAGGGATCTGACATTGGACTGTCACAAGTACCTGGGTGTTCACCTGAACAATAAACTGGACTGGAGTCACAACACTGATGCTCTTTACAGGAAGGGTCAGAGCAGACTGCACCTGCTGAGGAGACTAAGATCTTTTGCAGTGGAGGGGGCGCTTTGACTCTGTGGTGGTGCCAGCCATCTTCTATGGTGATGTCTGTTGAAACAGCAGCTTATCTACAGTTGAGAGGAGGCATTTGGATGAGCTCATTTGGAAAGTCAGCTCTAAGATGCCCCCTCAACATAGTGCAGGTGGTAGAAGACAGAAAAACTTTGGCAAAAATTATTATATAAGATAATGTGTTCATGAAAAGATTCATGAGCACATACTCCTGAGTCTGAAGGGTTTGGTATAAATACAGTTAGTCTATTTGTAATTCTAATAATCAGATGAGCAGAGCTGAACCGTAGGAAAACACATGACACACCATGTGTGGGAATCTTTTCAAAAGATGGCTTTCTTTGCCTCTTAGACACTTGCTCACTAATTATGTCACAGACGAACAAAAGCATCACTTGTATAATTTGCCAAGTCTTAGTCACAATGGGTGATGTTGGCTTTCTTTCACTGAAAAAGTGCAATAATAAGCAAAAAGAGAAATAAAACAGCAGCAACAACAAAAGCAACAACAAAAAACTTTAAGCTTTTTAAATATTGTTTCCCATCGTCATAAAAGCAATTAAATTTGATATTATGAAACTGTTGACTGTTACTGGAAAAGGAATGGTCAGTGCAGCTGATCCTTATGATGAGTGGTGGGCAGACAAAATCTCCAGTGGAAAAAATTCTCAAGTTATCTGCATGAAACAGTGACAAAATAAGCTTTTTGGAAGTGGGCAAACAAACCTTTAAAGTGCATAAATACTGGATTCGTGTTATTTTGGGACTGTTAGCATGGAAGAAGATCCCTATTGTTGTGACTCATGTTGAATAAAGATAGTTACTGCCAGCGTTATTTGCATGGTGAACGCATGTTACCAAAACTCTCAGTTTACTCTCAGTTTCCAACCAATATACAACCTGTACTTAGTGCAAGATGGTTGTGACATTGATAAAATTAATGTTTGAATTTCTAACACTAATGTTTCAATGGCCAAACCAAGCTATATCACTCACCTTAATCATGTCAGAGTGCAAATGGTAAACTGGTACTTGCTACTGGTACAAGTGGCTGTTTGGGTGAAAAAACTGTTTGGGGCTCTGTGTTGTTTTTGAGAAGGATGTGTGTTCTGTCATTCTGCAGCTTTACTGCAGAACTTAAAAGATTTTCCTTCTTTCTCTCCAGCTGCAGACCATTTAGTGGCCTGAAATCATCTGTGCTTAGTGAGAAAATACACCAAAGAGTATGTATTTTGTCAATTTTTAATTCAATGAGTCTCTGATTACATGGACACTTGGATTACTCATGAATAAAGATTCAACCACTCTCTGTGTGACTGCAGGGAGGCTTGACTCCCCAGCGCCTTTTGGCAACAAGAGAAACTTCCACACAACTTGGCACAGCTCCTTCAAGACCTCTGAATACCCCTGGCAGTGCATGAGTCACACACACATGCACACACACTTGATGAGGATAACTTCCACTTCAGCTGGTTAGGTGGACTGCCTGGTCTCTCTTTCTCTCTCACACTCATTTTTCCCCCCATTTCACTCTTTCTTTTTCTCACTGTGTATCTAACGGACATCCCTGGGGCACCAGTAGTTGTTAGTGTCTCGTAGTGGAGGTGGCGGTGGGGGCCGAAGTGCAACACGGTCTCATTACCTCCACATGCTCACCCTGCAGCCCACAATGGGGGTCTGAGATGAGGGGTGGCGGACAGAGCCTGATTCGTTTTGATGTTGCGCACATAACGAGGCTCCCTAGTGTTACTCCCTGTCCCTGAGTGGAGCCCCGAGGAGCCTGACGCGTGGCCCACGCCGTGGCTGCATGAATGCCTTGCTGCAGCATCCCAAGCAAACCTCACAAAGGTCATGGAGTAATGTCTGCTGAATTTCTGTGTCCTCAGGGCTTTTCTCATTAACAACCCGGAGTGGGTGGATCTCCAGCGTCAATCAAGAAACACTCTAAGGATCTCCCAGTAGGATAAAGAGAACAATACCATGCTGTACTCTCTCTGTAACAAAGCAGATATAATACAGTTGGGACTATTCTGCAACCAAACCTCAGGAAGGCATCTTACCCTTCTATCCCCTAACTCTCATTCTCATACACTTCCTCCCAGCCCATTTCCCGACCACATGCATCGCACCGTCACACATATCCTGCACTTAATCTCCTCAGCTTGGCCTCCAGACTGACAGTTAAGCTTGATAAGGTATCTGGTTTTCCATTATTGTGTCTAGGATGATGACTGAGAGCATGTACACATGTACAGCTAACACCGAGCTGTGTCTGCCTCACTGATGCTTCTAACTGGTAGAGCCTAATACCACCTGATTGCCAGCGCTCAGAGAGGCTTTACTCCCAGTCTGCCACCCTCTCCACTGCCTCCTCTCCCAGCTCTGTTGTTTGGTCTCTGGAATAATCTAATAGGCACATCACGCCTGAGATACTTCGGCCTAATATTTTCTCTCAGAGTCAGTTCGGATGCGGCTGGGAGTGAATGCCAGCTGACTGTCTGTTGAAGTATTCAGTCATGACAGAGTGCTGGAAAATTTAGATGTATTTTTTATACATTTGAATTATAGCTTAAAAAGGTATCTGCATGAAAAATACACTTCCTGTGACCCCATATCTGCACTGCACTGCACACAAGCTGATATTAACATCACTACTAATGTTACTGTTAAGGCAAGTTCTAATAAAATAGTAAGAAGTAATAAACAAAGGGTTAGGTCATCGAAATAATGAATGTATTCTAGATGTAGGATAGAGTCTATATAGAGTTAGGGAAATAATTATTTGATCCCCTGCTGAATTTATAAGTTTGCTTTACTTATTTCATTGAGTGAAATAAGTATATAGCCAGAATCATTACAGACACTGCTGACCTCAGCGTATGTGTATAAAAGACATAACAAGGATGTCAGGGATAAGGCTGTGGAAATGCACACGTCCAGAATGGAATGCAAGACCATCAACAAGAAGCCTGTTGAGGTGATAACTGTTGGTGCGATTTTTTGGCAGCGGAAGAGACATAAAAAGAATCAGTCACCCTCAGCCAGGAGCTCCTCATGGGGTGTGGATGATCATGAAAAAGGTCAGCTCAAAACCACATAGAAGTAGTCTGCTAATTATATAAAGGCAATTGGGGACCACAGTCATCAAGAACACCATTGGTAACACTCTTTTTTGTAATGGACTGAAATCTTACAGCACTGGCAAGGCTCCTCAAGAAGGCACATGTGCAGTACAGACCAGTCTTACGTTTGCCAGTGAACATCTAAATGATCCAGAGAAAGCGTGGGGGAAAGTGCTGTGGTCAGATGAAACCAAAATCTAACTTTTTGGCATCAAGTCAACGTGCTACATTTAGAGGAATAGAAATGCTGAGTATTGCTCAAAGAACACCACCCCCACAGTCCAGCACAGAGGTGGAAATATTATACTTTGGGTTTGTTTTTCTGCTGAGAATATGGGATGATATTTTGTCTATCGAGTGTCTATCGAGACTGAGGTTTTGGAACAAGCCATTTGAGGACCTAGTTTTAGTTTTCTTGAAGGACAGATGGATAATTTTTAAAAAAATTATCTGGAAGGCAGAGAAGTAGCGAACATACAAATGCTTTATTATTGTATTTAACTATCTGTATTTCACTTGGGTATTTATTTTTCTGGCAACTTTTTACTTTTATTCCCTACATTTTTACACAAATATCTGTAATTTCTTACATTTTCAAAACAGACCCTTTACTTTAGGTTCAGCTGTGTCATTTATAGCATTTATAGTTAAGGGTTAAAATGGGTCAGAACAAACGGTGTCTGTAAGTTGTGTCACTTTAGAATCTACTTATTGCTGCTGAATAAAGGGAGTAACATTTTTTTAAGTGGCAGGTATTTTTAAATGCAGCTTTTCTATTAGCTCAACAAACATCAGCAAACACACAAATTGTTCGTGTGTAGTTTGTCGCATAGTGGGCTGCTAGCTAAAGGTCCCGCTTCTTTATTCCCTAAGAGAGAAAAGAGTGTGAAATAAGTTCAATCAGAGATGGAGAAAGATGTAAGAAGACAAACAGGACAGGACAAGAAGAACAGAAGTTATATTTAAAGGTAAAGACTGCTCAGTGACACTTGCTAAACTGCAGATTTAAACATTAAATGCAGTTTTAATCACATTTTGGATCTGTATGTGATGTATTATGATAAATGATTTATTTCCATATTGTAAAATGTCAAAGCAGCTAAGTATACAAATTTTGTGTTATTCAAATGTTGCATCATAGCAGGATAAAAAGGTTAGCTTGTACTGTGGTGAATTTACAGTAAATCACTATGTTCGGCTGGTGCACGGTGGCTGTGGTACTCATGGTCAGTATTAGGTTATCGATTTGCATTTACACCGATGACACTAAAATAATTCACTTAATTCCACCTAGACAATATACAGTATACTGTCAGTGTAGGATCAGCCAACAGAGCTCGTGAAACATCTCGTATCTTGTTGAATTTAGTTGTCTAAGGAAAGTAAGTAAAGTTTACTTATTAAGTTCTTGTCACCGATAAACAATCACAAAGTGCTGTATGTAAAAAAGAGTGAAATAAATAAGAACATTAATTGCCATAATAGTCAATAAAAAATACAATAATACACGAAAAACCCCTTTTAAAATAAATAAAAAATTATGAAAAAAATCTCAACAGAAAACCTTTTTAGACAACGTTTTTAAATGCTGAGACATAGCAGGTTTTCCTATCGGTATGTTAAAATGAGAATCTTAAAGCTTCCATTAGAAATTATTGTGATTCTTTTTCCCATGCTTTGCTACTTGTGGAGGCAAAGTCAACCTCTACATAAGAAGTAGAGAGAAGTAGAGAGCAAATAGTATTATTTTTAACACAGGCATCTGTACTTCTATTTAAGTAAAGAATGTCTGTATTTGCCACAACTAGAACACCACTATTGATGTGAACTGAGTTAGGTTGGCAGTATATTCTAAGCAAATTACTATAAATTTAGCTTAAAATAAGCCATTATTAATGATTTTTAAAATTTGGATTTACTAGTAGATGCAGATTTATTCCACAGATTACATAAAGATGTCTAAAAACACGTATTATTTAGTAAAAAAATACTAAATAATACAAGCACTCAGCAGAGCCATAATAATAGACCTAATAATAGCATGTGATAGATACGAAATACCTGAAATAATAAAGTAGGAAGTATATATAGCAGCTTACAAACTGTTAGATAAACAACATTGAAATCAAAAATGCACATATATTTGAAACGAAGAAGTGATATTTCATTTTATCACGTGAAATAGGCAATGTTTTACTTACTATGTTTCAGTCAGGACCACTACAGCTCAAAAACTTAACTGAATTGAATTTTCTTGTGCACTAAGAGCAGCAGCAAGACCCAGCAAAGACTAGATTACATTAGATATACCATTAGAGGAGGAGCTTGAGATGGGTTGCAAAGGGAATGACTCAAAAGTCAGCTGTTTGATTTCTTCAGGTCTTTCTGAACTAATGTTGTGCTCAATGTCTGTCATATTTAAGTCAGTCTAATCTTGGAAGTTAAACCACTTGAATGTCAACACTGTAGTATTCCACCAGCTCCACCAGAGACAACTCTCTCTAACATGGAATAGATTATATGTGAAAATAACAATATTTTAAAAAAGGCTAATAGCAAACAAACAGCAAATAAAACAAGGCTGATAATGAAGATATCACTCCTTTTTCATCAGGAGTAAAAGATTAAAGAGCATTACTGTTACTGCCTCATCAAGAGCTGAGGAGAAGAAAATAATCTAATTTTAACCGGCTATCAATTTCAGTTTGCAGAGACTGCAGGAGCAAAATCAACAAGAAAGGGTTACAAAGAAGCCTGTCTAATTTCTCTGTTTTTCACCTTTACTTTCTTTCTCCTGGAAACCCTGTAATGTATGTGCCTCCAATATACTGACTTCAGCAAAACCGTGATTGGCTCCTTTGTGCCTGTCCTATCAGATGGGAGTTTAAAAAGAGAGGTCTCCCTCAGCCTTCAGACATCTATTCAGTCCTGCTCCTCTCCCCTCTGCTGTGCCAGGCCAACAGAATGAGAAGCTGCAGACAGACAGACGGACAGCAGCAGGCAGGTGGAGATGGGATGAAGCACACTCGAGAGTTTCTTGTTGATCACTATCTGACACACAGGCAGGGGAAGGCAATCAGCACAGCAACCAATTCTTACTTTTCTCCTGCAGCAGTGTTTTATCACAGCAAATTTTATCTGCACCTGATGCTTAGATACTCAAGGAGCTGAGGACATGGAAAGAGATTACCCAAAATATACAGCCTGGATGAGACTAGATACCAGCTGCTCACAATGCTCCATACATATGCTCAAAATGTATTTGTTTGTGGAACAGGAAATTTATTTTGTGCCTTCACCTAATTTTTTACCAAGACTTTCCTAGAAAACCTTTTGAACATGTGGTAAATTTGTGATGAATATGCAAAATGAATGTGCATATGCAAAAAAACAAAAACAAAAAGAGAACAAAAGAAAGAAATGTATGTCCATGACCATTTCACAACTGTGAGGGTTTCTATACATGCACTGTTTAGAAAAAAAAAAACTTTTCCCCATTGGCCGCCATTCTAAAAGACATCGCTAAAACAGCTGCCTTCCAACAGCAAACAAAGTCTAGAAAAATAGGTTTTAAGTAATGATTCTCCAGAAGGGTTCATAGAGTGCAAAAGGCAGAAGCAAAGCTTGCTCATATGACAGCTGTGAGTCCGGGTTCAAATGATGTAAATCAGTAAATCAGTGTAACATAAACAAGCTAATGCTGACTAACATTTTTGCAACCATGTGCGATGAACTTGTGAACTTATTGCCTTTGAAATGGTTGCATCCAAGCCAGGGACCATGTAAAACACCATTTACGATCTTCAGAGCAAATCTGGTGTAGCAAAACAATAACACAACCATAAGTCTGGTATCAGTTTGCTGTTGAACAGGATCAGGCTGGTAATTACATGCGGTCTGTTTGTGGTATTGCGGAGATTAAGTGTGATAAATCTATATTTATTTGGCAAACCTGCTGCGAACTACATACACAGAAATTCACATTAACTATTTGTGTTAATGTTCAAGCTGGAACATTATAGTTGGAATGAGAATTGATGTATTTGCTGCATTATAGCAACTCAAATGCGACATTACATAAATGCTAAGCAAGTTTTATATATAAGAATTATCCAGAAAAACTCATTTGCAGAAAAACTGGTGAAGGTTTGTGAATAATTGCTGTTTAATTTATAAAAGCAGAAATAATTAGCCAAGCTTTCTACTTTGTGTGAGTAGATGCTTAACCTTGTTGGGTTTAATTTTGCAAAGGAATGCTTAACTTAAATTTCACTATGTTTTAACAAGCTCAGATAAAACTGAATGCCAGTGGCAAGCGTCTTTTTTCAAGGTCTGTAGGCTAATAGGCTATTCAATGGAACACAGAGGTACTTGACAAAGAGTCCCACTACAAACATCAGCTGTCAGATGTCACTTAGTCACTATTATGGTAGATATCATAGCCATAAATATGTCCACAAACTATTGGCTATTTTTTAAAAGCACGGAAATATATGCAAAGGATTAAGTAATAGTTTTGTTTAGGGATAAAGAATTCAATTATTTAAAATGCAAATATGCATCAAAAAATTATAACTGTTTGCTCATCTTTAGTGCAAATACTTTACTTTTGCTTGTTTGCAGGATAAAACAGTTTTTGTCTATGCATTTGCATGACCATGCCTGCTTTTTAAGGCATTTCTGCAGCAGCCTTTAACTGGCTTGCAATGTGCTCTGGGAGTACTGGTCTGTTTTCTCTTAGTCCAAAGCAGGAGATGGGGATCAGAGGGTGAAAAGTCAGAGGGAGGACAGCTTGACAGATAGAGCCGGGGTGGTGGAAGGGTCAGCGCTGGGAGGGCCATTTCCTCGCTGATTTTTATCTGTCTATTAACACAATACACCACCTGGCAGCTATAAACACACATGAATAAGAACACGGTGAATGCATGCATGTTCAAGGAACAAACTTGCAAGAGAAAGAGACTGCCTGATTGTGGATCATTTAAAAACTCACAAACAGCCATGCTTGCAAAATAATATAATTCAGTATGTTCTTTTTAAAGCACCATTCCAGGAACAGACTCCCACATTAATCAAAATAACTTTGATGACAAACTTTAAAGGTAACGCTTTGTCCCAAGGAACCGTCTCTTTGATTGCATTTTCCTTTTATTCTTCAGTTTAATCAGAGGAGCCTTTTCAATAGAGAATTCAATTACTCCATACACCTGAACACACAATACTCTGGACCTCATTCAGAGTGGGTCATTGTTGGTCTAAGCATCAGCGTCTCTAATAGGAAATATTGATTCAAACTTCCTCGCCTTCTTTCAGTTCAGGCGCCAGCATGTGTTCTGGTCTGCAGCTGAACAGATCGGAGTCAAAAGTGAACGGGTGTTTATTTCATTTGGGCGTATTTCCCTGCGGACAGCCAACGCCTCTTTGCAGTTTATTGCTTGGATTATCATCCTGAAAAAGCAATTAGTATGAAATGATCCCTTCAATTCATTACTATTGGGAGAGAGGGATGAGGATTCAGGGCAGAACACGCTAACCTTTCTATGTGGCTTGAATACCATTTGTAATGAAACCTGAAGCACTGAGAGCTGCTTAATGTTACACACTTAATAATCCTGACAAAGGTAACCGTGTCTCAGCAGCAGAGGATGTAAAGGAATCATAATGGCAAAAAATTACTTAAAGGAATGAATGCCCTTTTGCAAGAGTGGTGGCATATTTTGTTAAAGGTCAACGCGGTAGAGTCGACTCCCAGAATAAACAGGAGTGCTCCATCCAGCTCTGGAAAAAGCAGCGTTCTTTGGACAGCACCAATTTCAAATTCAGCAGTCCAGCCAGAGCCAAGTGGAGTATATTCATCATGTCCAGGTCTAAAGCGAACAGCATCTACAAACGACTCCTGCACAGATCACTTCATAAATCTACTAAAGCGCACTTAATGAAGGTCTCCGATCCCAGGCACAGAGATTTACATACAAGTTATGACACCGAAGAAGGCTCCGAGTCGATGCTGTTATCTACTTTCATTTGGTTTTAGCTGGTGCAGAGGGCACTTTCTATCCAAGTCTCCATATGCCAAGTATATCAATTTAATATTACAGGCAAGAGACACTCACTGCAAGACCACACCATAAAAACCATTCAATAGATATTTACCGTCAATGGCTGTACTTCTATTGCAGTACTACTTACAGGATCGTGCGCACCCAATGCACTTTAAGTTCAGTTTTCATATGTGTTATATGATATTTATTTAAGAGTGGATAACAGATTTTCTCTTTAGGTTTTCACAGTTTTCTCTAAAAGCTAATTAAGATTTAATAGGTAGAATTTAATATTTACTTCAAAGCTGCAAGCAGAACCTCAGCGATATGGTATGATCAGAAAGTCAAGAGCATCTCTAAATAGGGTTTAAAAATGCATTCTTGGGGGGATTTGTATTGTAATGTCCCCTGTCTGTGTGTTCACTCTGCTGCTTTGCAGCGCTGCAGACTTTTTGCTTGAATCAATCAATTCTCCCAGTTTTAAATGGTCTCTTAGTAAGTATACTTCTCTATACGGGGAAACAACAAAAAACTACACTTGTCCACATGACAACACTACTAATACTAATACTTGTGGTTTTTTACACTGGCACGCTTTAGGACATCTAAAAATGGGACTTTGAGAAACACTCCTGAATTTTATAAAGGCTTGTCTATGTCGGCAAATTTTTTGAGTTGACTGGGTAAATTTGCTTCAGGTGAGACCTGTTTATTCAATGTCGAAAATTCTTTCTTGAAGCTTATTTTCATTGACTTTTTTATTTCTTAATAAGGTCAGCCTAGTGATGTAGTTTACTTCCAGGGCATCAAGGACGAAACCATTTCAGCCCAAAAGTTTAAAGAAAAAATCCACTTATTACCGATTCTGACAGGCCTGGAGGGCTCCAGATCAGTTGAAGATGGTTGCACTAGCTGGCAACCATAAAATAAAAATTCTGGGAGCCCTGAAAAGTTGAAGAAAAATCAAGCAGATAAACAGAAGCAGCTAAAAAATGAACGTCATATATTTAGAACAAAATTCCCGGTACAGATTAGAGGAGAGAAAATGAAACATACTAGAACAGAGCAGATATTAAACATTAAAGTCCTCATGGTGCTTCAAAACAAAAATATGAATACTGTATATTTTTTACTGCTTTTTAATGGCAAGTTCATCCCTCATAGTAACATAAAGAAATACAGTGTCATGTCTACAACAGAGCCTCCCTCTGTGTTTTCCATCTCGGAATAGAGGCACTCTACAGAGCATGTAGTCTTCTCTCTGTGTATATCTCTGTGTGTGTTTGTGTGCGTGTATGCTGTCTACCTGCGTCTACCACTGAACCCATTGCAATGGGAGGGAGGAATCCGTGATCTCCCATCAAGCGCTCAGGAGAGCGCAGCCACGCAAGATTGATGACACCCTCCGGAAGAAACAAAAGATCTGCCGCCTGCGAGAACCGGCTTATGAGACCTGATAGACTCGTCTCTTAATAAACATCACTGATATGTCAGCCACAGCGTGTTTCACCCACAGCTGCATCGTGGAGGGTGCAGCGAGCAACTACACCCTTACTGTCACTGCACTCTCACAGTGAAAAGCCATAGTGGTTACAGCAGATGAGACAGGGGTAAAATACTAAACCACTAATATCACAAGTTTTCCATAGGGATTCTGGGGGGAATTATTGAGGAGTAAAAGAAAAAATGCCTCTCTGTCACAGCACTGCTTTAAGGCAGTTGACCTTAAAGCTCTTTTATTTAGAATTTCTAAATAAAAGAGCTTTCACTCTTGGGACTTCTGGTTTCATAGTGGGTGTCCAGGATATCCAGGATACATCGGGTCCTAGGGAGGCGGTGCCAAGGAGTATAACATTTTATAGGTTTCCTTGTTAACAGGGATATTGCATTAGCCATGCCACTTTTTAGCATTCACTATTGATTTCAATTACAGATAAGAATTTCTAAAAAAGCTCCTGGCTAGCTGTCAACACCGACCACCCAAAAAGCTGCTTTTTATGCAGTCATGTCAGCGTCAATCGCAATTGTATTTCTATCGCATATTCAAAGTAACAGAGCTGACCAAAGTGTTTTGCAAGTTAGTTAGTGGACAAGAGAAAAACCATAGAAAAATAAATACAATAAAATATAAGACTGTGAGATTTTACTTATGTTGAATAAGTCATATTATTCATCATTAGTTTATTTTACATATTTGTGTTTCCAAATCTATTATTTAAATCTTTAATTGTTTATATATGTGTGTATGAACCTGATGAATCTGCTTTTATGGTTCCGTCACATTTACCTGAGTCTAAGACCTAGCTTGTGATTGGCTACTTCAGTCACATGTTACTGTTTTGATTTCACTACATACCCAATGTGTACTCTTGTTATGGTTAGTGATAGCCAAAGCGGGGCTTTGCTGCCACTCCTGCTGCCACTTTGTAAGCCAACTGTCAAAACTGGGGTGAACTACACCAAAAACTTAAACTAGCCATCATCACTTGGCATGGGTGTTCTGAACCACACTTGGGCTTTGTAAGCTCAGCACAGCATCAGGCCATGAGTATTGATCATCCAATATCTAGCCATTATTTGAAAAAGTGCACCAACCGTAAGTCATGTTGGAAATCTGTCAGTGTTAATTTCACAAACTGTACAAAGGTGCTATTTTATGTGTTTTATGGGGAAAAAAATCCAGTTTCAGTTTTCTGTAAGAAAAACTGAACCATCTTAGTATTGTTTAATTTCATTGTCACTATAAAATCAAGACAATATTTGCAAAAACTAAAATAAAAAGTGGTCTGTAAATAAAAAATTTTGCCATTTAGCTCCATTCAGTATTATCCCTTAAGGACTACCTTTACACGTCCTGAGGATGAAGTGCAGTGAATTTCAGCAGAATGGTATCAATAAGAAGTGAAGAGGCTTTCCGTAGATCAGCTCAGCATTTCTTATTCTAAAATTGCACATTTCCATACTTGCCTGGTTATGGTTTTCTAATAGGACCTTGAAACTAAATCACACATAATCAATACTCAGTAATCACTCTGTGAAATAGAATGTTTTATTTGAATGAATAAAACTGGAACCATTGCTGCTCCTACTGCTAAAAAGCTCTAAATAAATAGTGTTTTGCCCATGTATGTAATTTCCACAGGGAAGAAGAAACTGAATGACATCTATACATACATGAGCAGCTTTCCTTTCTGAACTCTGCCACATTTATACACTCTGCTGTTTACAATATTCTGTATTCTTGCCGTAAAAAATGTTGTATCTGTCACAATTCTATCTCCCAGACCTTCCCTCAGTGCTGTATAATGCCTTGTTAAAGTCAGCCGTGTGTGAAATGGCGTTTTAAAATAAATGAAACTGAGCAGGAAAGTGAGGAGAGGGGGAATATTGCGATGTCAAGCTGACAGACAGGCAGTGAAAATGTAACAAGAGCTATCATCTTAAAGGAAACTGGATTAAATAAGAACCTAGGACCGTCGGTGCATCTCCAGCCCTGATATTGACATGTCTCCAGCTAGGGCCATTTTTCATTGTCTCATCAAGACAAAGCATTATGGGAGATCAATCTCCCCCTCTTGCATCAGATAGGCACATCCCGCTTAAAGTGCTGGGTGTTGGTTTTATTATTCCTGGTAATCCACTGAATGTTTTGGACACTGCGAGAACAGCGCTGTCACACTAGCATGCCAAGAGGAAGCTTAATTTTAACCTGGAAGGATTCATAGCATCTGTTGTCGCCACACAACCGGATGTTAATCAATAAAATACTGCTGGAATCATTTTGCATTTACTTAGCCATCACGCTGGCCCTTTACTTGTAAAAGGTCGAGTCAATTTAGATAACAACTGTGAAAATCAAAGGCAAAAGCTTCACTTTTAACCACAAACTAATGGTTGTAAAATTCTTCTCTGTGTTGCAGCGCATGATAACAAATAACACACTGAAAATTGTGCCCAACGATGACACGAACATCTACATCATGCCTTTAAGCGCAAGTGTTTGTATATCTTTCAGGGTCATTAATTTTAAAAGTCAACCATTAACCTGTGGTAATGTGGGCTGAGAGATGTAGTAAAGCAGGTCTCTATAAAAACAAACACAGATTGCAGATGTGCCATCAGAGCACAGACACGGTCAAAACTGCTTAACAAGTCCAGCAGTCTGAATACTTGTTACACAAAAATTGCTCATTTTGCAGCTTTTGACTTAAATTTTAATCTTTCTTGTGCAGCAGGTCTGAATGAGGGTGATATCTGCATATGAATATGCAGAATCTGTAGGCAAGGGAAAATATTTTTGGTAATGGAGTTTCTTGGTTTCCCTTTACATTCCAAGTTCTATTGACCAATCAAATTTGATTAAGGTCTTGCATGCTTTTGCATGCAGGTGAACAGTCACTGTGTAGTGCAAAAGAAGCATGGCATTGCTGAAATCCCAGCCCATTGAAAAATGTCTAATGGTAATCTGTATTTTATTTGTTTTTTTGATTCATTTGCATTATAAACAAAGGCCTGCAGATTAAACAGGAAGTCTTGGCCCAGATAGCCGATGCCTAACTGGAAGCCCTGAAAAATGGTCTGTTACTCCCAACGGCTTCCCAGATTGCATGTATTTTCAAACATGACAATTGAATTTACATTTATTTAATCAAATTAAACTGAATCTACAAAGTCATTTTAGTTAGTAATAGAATTTTTCCAATTCGATTTACCACGCTTAAATACTTAAACATTTCTTGTTATTGAGCAGTGAAACTTCTGCATAATTTACTTAACCTCATTAAAGCTTAAATCCACAAAACCTGGGTTAGGGTTAAACTGCCTAATAGTCTTTAAGATAGAGTGTACGGGTTCCATCTCAACTAACAACAGCAAAGACTATGTAAGCATTATTGAATCAGGAATATGTATCCAAACGTCATCTATAACAGCATAGCAGAGCTAATAATTGTTATTCATTTTGTGTGCAGACTTGTGATGGTATTTTGTTAGGTTTTGGTATTTACTTAAATAAAGACTTCATCAAAATTGAAGTTGATATTAGGAATAATAGTTGGAGTAACACTGTGATGCGCACTCACAGATCACTTTATCCAGAGATGTCAGTGAAGTGCACAACAGCTCCGCCTGAAATCTGACTTTTACATCTCTCTCATGTATTTTGTGTTCTGTACACTAACAACAACAAGAGGAGCATCTTTCTCAGCATTTAACAATGACAATGTTCAATGCTGGTAAAAGTATAAGTCACAGCAGAGGTGTACTAAATACTTGTAATAAACAGAACAAATACCACATAGCAACAGTAACCAGTTTTGTAACAGAAAGACAGGTCCTTGTATGTTGTCCTGTGACAATAATACTCATGTGTGATTGGTTGATTTACTCCTTATGAGTTGGAAGATTTGAGCAGTTATATTTTTATGATTACCAGAAAGACAGACAAGCTGTTCATAAGTATAAAAGTCTGTTTACTCATTGTCAGACAGCAATTAAATTATTTTGCATTATGAGCCCCAAGCAATGAAGTGAATAATTACAATTTTTAAATAACAGCTTTTTGCAAGAACAATAAAGAGCGCAGCCGAAACAAAAACAAACTGCTGTGCTCTTCTGCCTGAGCTCTCCCTTAGTGAGTTCAGGGCTCTGTGATTTTACCTTCATGGCCCCGCAGGGAGTTAGGTACGAAGTCTTGGCTTTGCCTGTTGATTGCACTTTGACCGATCATTTCCTTGAAGTGCTCCAGAATGTCACATACAAAAAGCATTCTTCATTCAGTGCAGGGAAGCCAACGTCCACTGAGATCAAAGAGACATGAATGTATCTGGCACTCTCCCACAGAACCATAAGTCCTGAGTGTTTAGATTTCAGTGTCTATAACTATATTTGGCTGCATGTGTCAGAGAAAACACACAAGCTCTCTCAAACTAATGTTTTCTTTGTGAAGGAAAAAAAAATGTATAAAGTTTATTTCCCAAAATACAGCAAAAAATAAAATAAAATCTTTGAAGCTTTTTTACCTTTTGAAAACATGTTTGACATTTCACACAATGGTAAGGAACAACAGCTAAAATCAGCAGAGATTTAGCGCAGTGCACCCGAGTCAAGAACAAAAAGAGAACCTGATGTATCCTGCCCGAGGAGAAAATCAGACCCAGAGCTGTGTTTGCGAGGATTAAGATGTTTGACGACCAGGGCCCCCTGACCGAGGCGGTTTCTGACCACAAATAAACATCAGCCTCGGCGGGTCCCCGTGCTCTGGCCTCTGCACGGTCAGCAACAGGAGCGCATCAATCACAGCTGGAGTGGGGGCTCCCCAAGGCGAGTGCATTGAAAAAAAGCCTCAGCCAGCTGCCGCCCCAACCCTTCACTCATACAGTCATGCACACGCAAACACACAGAAGCTTATTCTCCCAGCACAACACAAGTGTGATAGACACCCCATAGTGTGGCTGGAGCACACGCGAGGCTGAACAAAAAATGAAAAGAAAGAACAGAACTGTGATGTTTTTATTTAATAAAATACTTCATCTCTTTTGTTTACTTAAACTATCCAATAATTAAATGCAATTAAATTCATACTTTTCTGGTATTTAGCAAACAGTTTATTAAAAGTTGCTTTTAAATAGGTTTAAAAGCAATGGTAGTGGAAGTCCCATATTAAAAATCTTACTACTTTATGTGAAAAGCACAGTACTAACAGCTAAACAGGCTTAATGAATCAAAGCATAGGCTTAAATGTTATATACTATTGGGATATTATTGTCAATGCTTTAGAACTTAGATGACATTTAATATCTAAGTTCAGTCTTTATTTGGATTATTCAGAGTGTAAGAGACAACAGCACAGTCCAAATTCTGAAGAGGCAGAAAAATACACATATACATAACAAATGCATTTACATCTAATTGAATATATTTAAAGTCACATTTAATCATGTCTGAACTAGAGGACATGATATGGTGCTATGAATGATCTACTAAAAATGCTCCATATTAAATAATTGCTGTGTTGTAAGATAAAATCTACTTTGCAAACTCTCGGTTATAGCAACGTTACATTGAATTTAGCAATTTTAATTTAAATTGAAAGAAAATGCCTCAATATTGCACTGAAGTCCCTCTAATTGGTTACTGTTCTCAGTTACACTGTTGAGAGACAAAAGTGAACTCGGCAACATATCAGTAAGTTATTTCTATGTCAGCAGCCTGTATTATGTCCTTCATCTGCAGGTAATTATGTGGAATGATTTTGAATTTCTGCTGCTAACAATTCTGAATAACTGCACAACACTTTCACCAAGGTGAAAATACATTATGCAGTGGTAATAATCCACTGCTCATGTGGAAGCAGAACGAAATTATGCAGCTTGTAGTATTTACATGTGTATGTGATGTGTGTACCTGTGCGTGTGTTTGTGCGTATTAGTGCATTGTATTTAAAACAAATCCTCAAGCTAGCGACTAAATGTGTAATAAAGCTGGTTTGTGTGAAACATCAGTGTGTTTATCTGATATCAAAGTGCCTCTTGTGAATCAGGCGTTCGTTTATTTTGTGCGTTTTACAAAAAGGGATCTCATCATTTCGAGCAGCCGTTGCTCTTCTGCAGCAGCTGTACAATTGAGTTGGATTTCCAACAACATTTTATCACATTAGGTTGAACACTTCCGCATGTTGTGATCAGGGAGCCGGTGTGTTTGTAGGCCATCAGCTCAGAAGATCATACTTAATCTGTTTCTTTTCCTGGAAAACAGTTGATATGATATGCTTTGATTTTGTCTCCCAGTTTTGTTTTTCAGTAACAAATCTTCACCTTAATTTCAGTCAGCGTTGGCTTGTCCTCCCTCCTTGGTTAACATTGCCCCCTGCTGGAAGACAGCAGACTGAGCTTTAATTTTTAGCAAACTGAGCTGCAACTCAACATATCAACATATTATTTTTTTTTTCTGACAGATGTTCAAAGTCCAGAAAATGTAAGAAAATCACCAGTCACTATTCTTCAAAGCTGAATGTGACATATTAAGTTGTCTCAGGTTTTTAAGCGTTGCATAGAAAAGAAAAGGAAGAAATTCATACACTAAAGAACCTGGGAGATTTCTCTTTCTTTCTTTCTTTTTGGCTGTAAGAATGAACAGTTAACTGACAACATATAGATAATAAAGCCATTGTCAAAAACACTAAGGAAAGAAAACATTTTACAAGCAACAATGACATTTTTCTTTCTTTCTTTCTTTCTTTCTTTCTTTCTTTCTTTCTTTCTTTCTTTCTTTCTTTCTTTCTTTCTTTCTTTCTTTCTTTCTTTCTTTCTTTCTTTCTTTCTTTCTTTCTTTCTTTCTTTCTTTCTTTCTTCAAATTTCCAAAATAGGAAAAACCATTGAACAGAATAAGAACATTGGTAACATTTAAACATTAAAGACACAATATTGTGTGTGTTGTGTTTGTGAGGGAGTACTTGCACAGTTATTTACAATTCAGAAATGGTAGGGAAAGGAAAACAACAACAACAACAACAAAACCCCCGGAACGTATACAAGAGAAACAGGGAAAGTACTTGGAATCACTCACACTATTTAAAAAAATAGAATTAAGTGTCTACAAAAGGGCCCATATAGCATAACAGCAGGGTGAGGTTGGCCAGTCCTGTTTCATCATGTCCTAACCAAGTCCTAATTTACGATGATTGATGTTATTTAGTTGTTATTTTCTTCATTTCAGAAATGTTTTCTTACATCAATGCTGTGGTCTTATGCATTATAGTAAAGACTCCTAATTGTATTAATAGCTTTGCTTTTTTCTACATCAAAGTAATACCACATGTAAAAATTTCTGAATTCAACATCCCTGCAAAGGATTATTAGAAAAGTGTCAAAAGTAAAAGCACTCGTGCAGAAAAACGGCTGCTTAAAAGACTGAGGTCACTGTGACCTCAGAATTGTATGCCACGGAACAAAGCCCAATGTTAGGAAATATGTTTAATAGGTAAAATATAAGGAATTATGTGTTTGGATTGTTATTTCTGCTGTTTAGCTGAAGCTGAGCCACCAACCTTGACCTCTTTGTTTTTGTGTTTATTGAAAGTGCAAGACTAGGTCTTAACAGAAAGACAAAGGAGAATGCAAAGATAAAAGGGAGATAACAAGCTTAAGTTAAGGACAGAAGGTGTCTGGCTGAAAGAGCATAATTATGTATCTTACATTGCATGAAGGTCAGTGCGAAGCTTTGTGTAATGATAAAGGGGGAAAAGAAAGTCAGGTCACCAGCGTTTGAGTCTGAGCGCAAATGAGGAAGTTGGTCCTGCTTTTGTTTTAAGATAAATGGGATTAATTAAAATGACAAAATGTGGCGTGAAATGTAACACATAATGAAGTAAAGTTCCTTCTTTGGATACTCAGGTATATAATTTAGATTTGTTGCCAGGGCCACAAGTCAGTCTTTAGATTAGCAATGAATGTTACATTTTATTACTGGACTATTTCTTACCCATAAGATTTTAACTTTGTCATGTTAGTGATCATGCACCTCCTCGATTTGTTGCACCAAACTGAATATGAACCAGGGCACTGGTGGAAAAAGCAAACCGATGTGGGTAAACAAGGAAAATGTATGCGAGGCATCACTAAATATTCATATTTTCTGCTTTTTAAAAAAAATGTTCTCAGCACAACTTTTTCCTGTTACGGCCTGCATATTATAAAAACGCCGAGGGAAAAAAAAAAAAGAGCAGTGGTGCCAGCAAATTAATGTGTGCTTCAATGTGCATAAACAGCAAAGCTCTATCATCGAAGTGCTGAATATTCATTTCCCAGGACGCAGCGTGAGCAAATTAAAACACCTGACCTCATCTGTTGGATTGATTGATATCTGTCAAAAGTGGAAAAGCAGCCAGACGGAGCAAAGATTCACCTGACAGTGTTCAAAGCACCACTCGAGTCTTACAAGTACACACGGTACTGTAACTTTAAACGATAAATTTCAATAAAACTGTGCTGGATGTTGGCTTTGGTTTGGAAAAGACAAATTTTCTGTACTAAAACTCCACATTGAACAAAGGCTCAGAATCCTGACCTACATGTGTGTTAGTGCATGATTTGTGTTATAATTGAAAGCTGGTTAGGGATGCATTAATTAGTCAAGGGTTCTCTCCTCCTCTGCCATTTGCAGCCATTATGAACACTGCCTTCACAAAGCTCTCCATGTAATTGATATTGTGAACAAAGATCATAAAATCTACCTAAATCAAATAAAAAATAGTTAATTGGTCGACATATTACATTCCAGAGTCCATTATGAAGAATTATATTATATTCCTTTTCTCTGGGAGGTAATTGAATTTCTAATAGAACATTTAGTTTTTGAAATGACCTTTTTCAATTAAGCCTCTTTTAATTGAAACTATATCTTTTTCAATCACTGGATGTCATTTAATTAAACTATATCAGAAATATATAGGACATGCTGGTTCTCAAATTGTTTCAATTTTTTTGACACTTAACTCTTTCTGGATTTTTGTGCCTTTGGCAAACTGCCATCTGATAAAATAATATTCACATCATCTTGTCATTAATATTAATTGCAGTAAAATGGGGATGTTACATTAAATCTCTAGTTACATTATAATATATTTATACTGTGATACAACTGTAGACTTATTACAATTTTAGACCAAAACGGTTAAAGGTGAAAAGAACAGATTGGACAAAGAAAGAGATTATACTAATGTAATAACAGGGTTATTAAATAAATAAGAGAAAGACAAATCTAGAGCTCACAGAAAAGACCGATATCCAAAAAAGAAAACATTTCTCAAAAAAAAAAGACAACATGCAGCAAGTATTTAAACACAAAAAGTGAATTTCTAAAGAAATTACTTAAAGTACAACCATCAACTGGAAGATCCGCATCAGCACACGCATCAATACCTTCTTGTCAAATGGTGTCAAATACAGTCAAACCTGAATGTGTCTAAAATGGGTATGAATGGGTGAATGCTGCATGTAGCAAAAACACTTTGAGTGCTCAGTTAGAGAAGAAAAGTGCTGTATAAGCACCGGTCCATTCATTCCATTACACTGATAGACAACAATGTTGTTATTGCACAGTAACTGTGATACAGTAGTATATCATCAGCATACACGTGAAATTTTATAGAATTGTTTATAAAATGTGGTCCAGAAGCAGCCAAGGCAGATCTCATATCCTGAAGGCCCAATGGCTGAAATATTTTACTAAGAAACAAGTTGCAGTTTCATTATTTCCACAGATACCAGCATACCATCCCATTCGCTTAGTGCTGTAAAGCTTAGCTTATTAAGCAAAGTAACTGGCAGCACATTCCTTAATTGATATCTCTCAAGCAAAAACACAAAAGCATTGATTTACCAGCTTCTTAAATATGAATATTTGTTTGTTTCTCAGGTCTCTCTGAGGGTATGCTCATTATCTGGATTCCTTAGAGTCCAAAAGCACTGGTGGTCAAGGTTTTGAAATAAAAATCCAATATATTATGCCGCATTATTGTAGATAAGGCTACACAACAGTACATAAGTAATATCTGTGCTTGAGCACTTGAGCCTAGAAATAGTGCCCAATCTACATTTCTGCTATATTTATTTCAACAACCCTGCAAACTCTGGGCATCTTGCATGGTTGTCCTTTGTCATCTTTCGTGTCCCTCAAGTATCAGCTTTGGGTGCTCTTTTATTCTAACTTTATTCACTATAATGGGCTCTGGAGACAGACAAGTCCCAGGTTTCCCCTTAAAATCTTGGTCTGTTTAATTAAAACAATACAATAAAACAACTGAACTAACACTTCTAACAGCTAAATTTTCACTTTTGCACATAAAAAAATCAAAAATCCAATATCAGGTCTTAAATCCTGTGGGTTGACTGACAGAAAACTCTTCTGTCAAAATCTACTTTTAATACCTCAGTTGTTTGGTCTTAAGTTGTTAAGTTCTCTGATCATAAAAACAAAAAATATATATATTATTTGAATAATTTTTTCTTTATCAGTTAATTAATACTAAACAGACCTTTGACAAGATAATGTTACTTCACCAATGAAAGCAGCAAACAACAAATTTTCATTTTGATCTGTGAATTATTCGTTAATTTATTGGTAACTTTTATTGTTTAATGTATAAAACTAAAATAGGAATCTATCCATCTACATCTTATGCCAACACCTTAAAAAGGACAAACATTTATACATTTTTCTTAATATTGTTTAACTATTCAATAGTTAACCTTTAAGCTGCTTTTTAGTTTTCTAGATGAGCAGTGAGCGGCAAGCTTTCCACTTTGTTGAATCTGTGAGGGGAGCACATATATTTAATGAAGTGTGTATTTTTTTTCTTCTTTAAAAGAGAAAAACAAGACAGCACAATGAGAAATCCATCAGCCATAATAAGATTTGACAAACAATGTGCACACCTTGCCCATTGCTGTTGTTGCCCTGGAATATTTTTGTCTTTTACTCTCACCTTTCGGCGTTGCATCGTAATGCTCCACTGCTGTCTGCTTGCTTTCTTGCAGCAGCTGTCGTTGTCCCCCGCGCACCCACCTCCCTCCTCCCTTTTTCCCCCAACCCCCTCAAAATCACCTTTTCTTTTCGAATCAAATTCAACATCTGGAGGAGAAAAAAGTCCCCCGAACCGCTTTTGTTCTCTGCGTCAGAACAGATTTCAGGCTAGCTGAGGCACAATGTAGGACCGCTGTAATGATTTGTCCTAAATATGTTATATTTTAGCAGCAATGACCAACTAAGGAGAATTTTTTTTAACACCTTCTGTTTTTATTTACATGTTTAAAACAGAATTTATTTTTAAATAAATCACATTCAGTCTGCAAACAGAATCTTCATCATCTTGTTAAACATTTTCATCCACATTCTCCTGACAGACGAGAAAATTTGAATATATATAAAATCTGTAATGATATCAGCATAAATACTTTGGTGTTTTCAGGCTCTGTTCAATAAAGGGACCAAACATTATAGTCGACACTGGATTATGTCAACTTGAGGCCAAACCTCAACTGCAAGCGGTGCAGATCTGTGACAGTATCTGACCAAAAGGGACTAATAAGTAGGGGAAAGAGACAAACATCAGGGCTGCACAGCCGAGCGGCGGTTGTTTGTTTCCAGGGTGTATCACCCCTCAGAACATGGGATGCCTTTACATCCAATGTGACAAGACTTCCTCTATTCTTGACTTCTGCTTCTGTGGCTGCTGGGTTGGAGGAGAGCAGGGTTAGGGTGTGTGGGGGGATTGGAGGGATAGAGTCGGTGGGCTCCTGGCAGTGGCCTTACAGAGGATTGTCTGACACAGTTTCCGCCTCTTCGCTCCACGAATGTGTGCCTGCAAGACAGCACGCAGCCATCTGCTGGATCCCCCACCATCACAACCATCGCCACCACCACACCCCAGACCCTCCATTCACCCACCCCCCGCCATCCGGATGCTGCTATAACCACTGACAACGCAACAAGCTAATTAGGAGATTTACTGCGCTAATTACACATGCACAGAAGTGTTGCTGGAGATTTCTATTTGGGGCTCAGCTCTGCGCACGATTTCCCCTCAATTAAAGGCAAATGTAGCATGTAAAACTGTGTGATTGTCTTTTACACCCCTGCGTGATGCTGATTCACAATGACACTCGACAGACAGCTGGAATGGCTGAGGGCCACCTGACTTCTGAGGGCTGTAAGAAAGAGATGCGCTCCAAGCCCCTGCAACCAAAGTGAGAAATGAGTTGTGCAGTGTGCCGAGGGAATGCCAGACTGGAGATAACACCCACAATCCATAACATTGTGGTCTACTTTCTCTGTCAATTAAGAGACAAGCAACAAGATGACTACAAAGGCAACAACAAGCCTACAGAATGGAACAGCAGCCCAACGCACCCAGCAGTTTCCTTTGATATCAAAGTCAGGTTTACTGCAAAGCTTTTCAAAAGTTGCATTGAGCCCCAAAGGAGGAAAAGAACAGTTATCAAATTTATTCTCTGTAACTGAAAAGGCAATGTTATTTTGAGCAATCCTCCCCAGAAAAACTATGAAAAATATTTCACCCAAATACTAAATAAAGTTTTTTATATTGCTATATTCCACCGTGAACTTGCTCAAGGTAAAGCGATCCTCTTAAAATATCCTCCGATAAGCAGACAATGTCATGTACGGTTGCTACATCTGCAGAGTTATCTCGAAACTTGTTATCAGAGAGGTGCCTATTAGCACTCTCAGCAGATAGAGAGCCTTATTAGCATTCAGTCAGAGCTGCGTCTGTCCTGATTAATTTAAGACTAATTTTCACTCTCAAAATTAAAGTTTTCTTGCTGAGAGATAGATTAAAAGATTAAAATATTCTTAAACTCTCTCACATCTGTTTATTTAGTATGGAGCTCAAGAAAGTTAGCTTAGCTTAGCACAAATACTGAAAGCAGGGATAAAATGCAAAAATCCCCCTGTCAGCAACAATAACTGTAACTGACACATTCAATATTTTGTTAATGCTGGACCAAAAACAAATGTATTCTACTAGTGTTTTTGCATGTTGGATATGTATCTTATACACTGATTCCAGGAAATATGCATGCATTGTTAAGTCTCATGTCAAAAGCAATTGTCTTACTGATCCTTTTTTAATAATGTACAGCCACAGAAATGAAAGTGTACACAGCTGTGTTTCAAATTTTGTCAGGTACAAAGTTTAGTTTGCTTTAGGCAGTTCGGGCTCGCTGCCTGACACTTTCTGTTGATACAAAACGTCTGTCTGTATATGCCAAAGACTACAGTAGAGATAATAAGCATTCTAGAGCCAACCAGATTTGTTTTACCAGTCATACTGCATATATGTTATATGTGCTACATGTAGACTTTGCTCATTCAGTTTATTATTACTTTTGCAACTTTTTGCTTGCATTTTAATTTTAAAATTTTTGGCTCAAAGTTTCGTTTGGTTTACTTTTAAAATTATTACACATCCATAGCATCAGCACAAATATCACTTGCATTAATTTTTTACCTATTAAAGCCATTTTTTACAGCAATTTGTAGAGGCCCAAATAATTGGACAAACCAACAGCGTTTTAATATATGGATAGTTTGATGAAGATCATCTATCTATCTATCTATCTATCTATCTATCTATCTATCTATCTATCTATCTATCTATCTATCTATCTATCTATCTATCTATCTATCTATCTATCTATCTATCTATCTATCTATCTATCTATCTATCTATCTATCTATCTATCTATCTATCTATCTATCTATCTATCTATCTATCTATCTATCTATCTATCTATCTATCTATCTATCTAGCCAGTAGACCTATAAATGGTGTATGGTGTCCTATAAATGCCCTTAAAAGCACCAAGATGATGAACACATTCAAGAAGTCCAGTTCAGTGACTCAGATTTGCAAAAATGAAGCCTAGGTGACACTGATGGGCATCCCATAATTTCAGTATTTACATGGATGAGTTATATCAAAGGTTTTGGATCCTGTTAAATGGCCACTAGAGGAAATGTCTTTAAAAAAATCTGTACAACACATTTTCACCTGTGTTCACAGTGTGCAAACAACTATCATAGTTATGATGTTTGTTTATTCCTTAATGTCCACGTAACCTGATTACGGTCTTATTCTGATTTTCAAGAGTCCATCCTGTCCTCTCTGGAGTACTCCAGTAAAATCCAGGATATTGAGACATATGATCATCTGATTCAGGTTTCTGGACATTTAGTCTGCTGCTAAAAAAAACCCCCAGACTGGTTTACTTGACGGTTTACAAAATGAAACACAAATGGCAGGCAGCACGATGATACAGCGGTTAGCAAAAACATTTCTGTTTTGAGCCTTTCTGTGTGTGAAATGTGAATTTCTCTCTGTGCCTGTGCTGATCTCCTCTGGGTAGTCTAGCTTTGTCCAGCAGGTACAAGTCTATGGAAGATGGAACTTGTTACCAATACAGATGACAGAGAACCCAGTAAAACTGAATTAAAACAACTTTTAAAACAATATTTATTTGGTCTGGTTTTTGAGCATGGTTAGAAATTCCAACATGAATTTGAAATTTTGTGTGTGTGCTGTAGTAATGATTGTAAATCAAATGTTATGTTATGTTATGTTATGTTATGTTATCGTATCGTATCGTATCTTATCTTATCTTATCTTACCCTGATATGATGCCAGATTTGTGACCCCAGGAAGTATGCTTAGTTGCTGTAAAAAAACCTAAAGGTCACAGACATGCATGTTAGATTAACAGTTGATTCTAAATAAGCCGTGGATGTGAAGAAGAGGAAATGTGTGTTCAACAAAATGAAGTATGAATAAACTTGTATTGTCACGTGTTTTCAGTTGATTTTAAAATGTTATTGTTTACTTATAAAATCCTAAATAATATGGCACCTGATTACTTAGCTGATCTCCTCTGTCTGTATAGCCCTAAGAGAGCACTAAGATCATCAGGCCAGCCGCTCTTAGTGCAACCTAGGTCTCGGCTTAAGACCAGAGGAGACCGTGCCTTTGCACCCAAATTATGGAATAATCTTCCTCTTGATAGTCGCGCATCAGATTCTATTCAATCTTTTAAATCACGTCTAAAAACGTACTTGTTTAACCTGGCATTCAAGGCTAATTAGGGTAATTTATATCTGGCTCTGCATTTAGATTATGCAATTATTTTATATTTTATATCTGTAATTTATATTTTATATTGTGATTTTGATTGATGATTGTGATATTGTGATCTGTATCATGGTTTTACTGGAAAGCACTTTGGTGTACTTCGGTCTTTAAATGTGCTATATAAATAAATTTGATTTGATTTGGTCAGTACAACTAGAAATGCACATGATGAGATACCTAAACATCGCAGGCAGCAATGAATAGAGTCCATTTTCAGGTAAAAGCTCAAAGATGGTGCCAGGATGAAACTCTGGGAGATCCTGTCTCTTATAATAAATGCCAGTTTCAAAACCTTTCCAGAAATCCTGAATTGGTTATTGAGAAAAAATCCACAAATCATGTTGTGATAAGTTTTGTGTAGAAACTATTTTGTCGTTTGCTGAACAGACGGATGATGAGGGGACCATGCTCATAAGGCTATGACAGTATGCAAACATTAAAGGTGTCCCCCTAAGCCGAACTGTAATTTCAGCTAGCTGTGTGCTGCATTCAGTTGGATGTAGACAGTGGAAATAAAGTAGTTTCAACATGACAAATGTTCACGACAAGTTCTATGAAATCTGAGTAACCAGGTCATGATTTATGGAAGTTTGGGATTTTTTTGTTTTGTTTTGCTTTGCTTTATTTTGATTTTTTGGAGTGAAACCAGACAGGTACCATTTTCCTTCGTTATACTCAGGAGAAGGCAGACATCTCTGCAGCTTATATCTCCTAAACGGTGCAATCAAATCAACTGAGGCCAAATGAGTAATTTGTGAACTCAGTTTTGGGGTGAATTGTCTCTTTAATGTCAGTGCTACCGATTTCCTCTTTTAACTGTTGGACAAAAAATAAATAACAAAGCAAATAACGCTAATCACAGTAGTCCAGACTATACTTGTGTCATCATGTAGTAATTTCACCTCTAACCAGGCCTGGTTAGAGAGTGGTCATTTAAACAATGCTGTACAAACATGCTGCCTGCACTTTTCCACCTTACTGAAGGCCAAGCAGAGCAGCAGATAATGCCTGGGAGCCCACAGGCTCTCTAAATATTAATGAACCTCTGTCTCACACGGGAATAGCAGGAGCATCTTTTCTTTTTCCTCTCCTTTAGTGTGCTTGTTTGTTTAATTAAAAGAGTGCGTTTTAGGGAAATGAGCTGCTGTCAACCACCTCTGGGGTGGTTCTCACCAGGAAGTGCATTGCTGGCATTTCGATGGAGTAGCCCGACACTGTCGTGAGACCTGGTGGAAAATTACTTTGTTTTTAGCCACGTCTCGCTATTATTTGTCTTATTTAACAATCTAATCATTTAAATATGTAAATGTAGGTAATAAAGATAGTTATTTGTAACGAAATAATCCTAAATAATAAAAAGTAACCAATAAAATCATGCACTTTTTTAACAATGTGCTATAAAACAGCCGGAGAATGTGTGGCTGATGTGTGGATGTGGCCTGGCTGCATAAAAACATGGCCTGAGGCAGCTTTTAAATTCAAGCTGCACAGTCCTTCATCATTAATAAGAGTGAGGTATCAGATAGGCTCATCTCTTCCATAACAATAACACGAGTAAACAGGACCTCCTTTGGCAAGAATGATCCAGGGCTCTGTTAGAGCTTCCAATTTCTCCATACTTTATCCTTTCAGAATCCAATTCACTCAAAAAGACGACATAAATGAGGCTGAGCTATAGTTTGAACAGATAGCAGACAGAGAGCTTTTTTTTTTTTTTTTTTTTTTTTGGATTTCCAGTATAACAGTGACAGGTTTGCAGAGAATACGACCACACTCGAATCCCTGTTTTAATTGCTTTTCAACTGTGGTAACAAAGGAGTAATTTAGACCACATACAATAGCATTCTCAGCTGGCCTGCCCCAGTTATTCCAGAAAGAAACTTTTAATTCAAAGTGCTGTGTAGATTAATTTTCTGATATGTTAAACATTGTTCTGCATACTAATTGACACCGTTTTTTATTGTGCAAAGTAAGTCTTTTCATGGAGGCGTAATTAAAAGGGCTGCTGAGGCTTTTATAGCACACGTTAGAACGGAAATTAGCCAATTACCATTTCTGTTTGAGGGGTGAAATGACCATCACACTGCCTGGCACTCTTTTATGTGTCCCACTTAATGGTTTTCACCCCCCTCACACTCACATCTCTCCACCCAAATATTTAGTATTCCAAGCCAAAAGAGAGATTGGAGAGCAAATTACCCAGCCAATATATCACTCCCTGGACTGCAATCACTTTGAAACACAACACACTGGAACGGAACATGCGCTAATTTCCAAAATAAGTATGTTTTAAATTATGAGTGATGATTTATAATCCTTTTGATTTCCATCCCATAATGAGTGAGTCTCTAATTTTCACACGTGCTATAGGGTGTATTGTTACTCAAAAATGCCTCTGCATGTTTATAGTCGCAACAGGGATGCAAAAGTAATCTTCAGATTAAAATGCTCTTTGCCTTTGACCTTAAACTGTGTTATATAGAGTAATGCAAAAAGTGACGCTTTCAGGTTCCAGTCGTGGTTAAGAGTGAAAATAGAGTATGTGGAGTTATTGCGCCACCCTGTGGTTAAAGCAAGTGTAGAATATATAGACACCAAATGCAGTGGTTCCATGTGAGACCGGACTCACCACATCACTCGCCACATCAGGGGCAGTCATCATGTCAAGGCAGATTTACTGATAAAGTGCAATATCACAAACTGATGGGCTTCACAATCTGGACTACAGATAATCTACTGTTCTTTAATCACAGGTAGGCATGCAATACATGTTGTGTATATAAAATAGAAGATTTACAGCAGAGGTGTTAAACTCCAGGCCTCGAGGGCCGATGTCCTTCAGGTTTTAGATCTCACCCTGGGTCAACACACCTGAATCAAATGATTAGTTCATTACCAGGCTTCTGGAGAACTTCAAGACATGTTGAGGAGGTAATTTAGCCATTTAAATCAGCTGTGTTGGATCAAGGACACATTTAAAAACCTGCAGGACACCTGGCCTCGAGGCCTGGAGTTCGACACCTGTGATTTACAGTATGGAAAGAGTATAGCGTATGATCCATGAGGACTTTAAGCAATCATGCACATCAACGATGAGAAGCCAAGCGCAGTATAGACCATATGTCAGGGACTGGCAACTGTTACTACCAAAAAAGCAGTTTTTGAATCCATTTTTAACCAACCAGCCTTATAATGAAGGTGACGCAGCCTGTTAAATGTGGTGATTTGTAATTATATATGTGCACTACTTTGCTGTAGTGCAGCCTATTTATGATTATTCAGTACTTTAACTTGACATTTTCATTGCAATGATAACACTACATAAATGAAACTGCAGTGAAAGCAATGAAAGCAGTTTATGCATATTACAGTATGTAAGAGGGTTAGGGTAACAGCTGCATGCGACTCTGGAGGTGCAGGTCATGAAATCAGCCTTAATCTGTTCAATATCTGGTATATACAGTGGAGTCCAAAGAGCTTGCATTAGATTTGAAAATAATGGATTGGTTTTGAAGCCAAATTGTTTGTTGCATAATATTTCTTATTTCTCTCACTCGCCTCTCATTTCATGTCAGCTGTGGTTTCTGAAACACCAAGAATGTCCAGACGTATGTAAACAGCTATTTAAAAAATCCCTGAAAATTACTTTTATGGTAAAGTGTAAACGATCCAAAATTCACATTAAGAAACACAAAATGTTTCTATGTGTAAAATCAATGAATGGTGGTAAACTTCCATTAAAGCAATGTTCAGGTGACACTTTAATTGACTCACTACAGGCTTGTTCAAGTTGCAGCCATTGTTCACCTGCCATGAATATAACTGTGTGTCAAGCGTTGAATGATTGCTCTGATCATTCAACACAATGAGCACGCTGATGGTGGAAAACAGGACGTCAAACTTTTATTCTCAGTGTCAGTTCATGGCTAAATTTTCCAGGTGGTGGGTCATGACTCGTTCTCTAAAATACCTTGGAGAACGAGAATCAGTTTCTATGCAAAGCATTGGGGAGAACTAAATTTACCACAGCTAGGTCGATTAACATATTCAAGTTTCTTTATTAAGAGACAGAAAATCTGCTTCATCGCAGAACACAAAACTCCAGTCAGCACATATAACGCTGTCTAAGAGGGTTGTAGTGCAGCCAAATAACTCTGGACATATGAATAAATAATAATGATAATAATGATAATAATAATAATCAACTGACTGAATTTGTTCAAAACTATTTTAACTGTTTGGCCTTCACAATGACATGACCTCCATCTCACTGTCATTAAAATAAAATATCTTTTAAAATGTAAAATCTAATTTTAAGTCCAGTTGAACTAAGATGCTCATTAATGCGAGTTTTGGTGGGCATCAATTTATTCCTCTGCAGTAAGTTTAATTGAAGCTGTGATTACGTTTTATTATTATTTATTAACATGCGGAGGGTTCATGACAACGCTGGGTAAACTTGGGTAAAACACGAACAATTTCAGATAGATCTGTAGATGTTTTTGGAGAGACTGCACAATTCATACAAGTGTTGTTCTGCATATGTACCACCAGATGTCGCAGTCTGACCACATCTAATGGTGCTCTTAAACTTGTTTACTTGCACGCATTATTTTTAAAATCAGTCATTTTGTCGCTTCCTTTTGACTGTAGCCCATCTTAGCTGTAAGAAAATAAGTCAAACTGCTTTAGCGTTCAGTTTTTGGACTCCAGCTTTATTCCAAATACAGCAAACTGTTTTTCCTTGAGCTCTCTGGCACTACAAAGACCTCAACCTCTTATCTGGGCCTTAATCAATTACATCAGCTTTTTTTTTTAAGAGGGGCAAATATTTATCTATATTTTATTTAAAATATTTTGTACTAAAATTATTTTTTGTTACATCAAATACCCATTTAGATGTATATTTTAATTAGCAACCCTACCGGTATAAAGAGCTCTGGAGTTTTCAATAAATGGAAACACTTTTCATTCACCATAGTCTGCGAAAAAAAATGACAGTGAAAGAATGAAAGAAAGAAAGGGAGGGAGAGAGAGAGAGCGACTTGGCAAGAAAAATAGGCTAAGCTGTACTTTTGCTTGTACTGGCAGACCTTCTGCTAGCCTTCATGATTAGTTTTTAGTAGTTCTGAATGCAAAGCTATAAGTAGAAATAAGGTTTTGGTCTCACTGTAGTACTGTAGTATATGCTTTTATTTTGAAGGTATACCGTTGCTGGGGAACATTGTATGGCATTACATACATTGTGCATTCAAGTAGTTAACTGATGAAAAATTCATGTTTTAAGATATTCTTTTGCCAAGACACACAAATTGTGATTCACATCTTAATTTTGGGACTGCAGAGAGTTGTTTTGCATGATTCACAGTATAAATTAATCCTCATTTCTCTAATATTGGACCTTGGTGGAACCCCTAACTTCAAAGCAAGCTATTCTAGTGCCTCTCCTTATAAGGCTGTCATCCATTAAAGCCATTGTTCTTCTGACTGACTGCAGAAACAGAAAGTTAGGCTGGGAAAGGTGGGTTGGTTTGCTCTGCTCACAGACAGAGCTCTGTGCCTGAGACTGGAAGATTAGGAATATCCCCTTAAGGACTTTTTCTTTTTAAAAAGTTAATATTTAAAGCTGGTGACACGGTGATGCAGTGGTTCACACTGTTACCTCACAGCAAGAAGGTTCTCGATTTGAACTTGCCAACTACCTGTAGACTTTCTGTGTAGAGTATGGACAGAAGGAACTCCAACTCCACAGCCCAAAGACAAGAATGTTAGGTTAACTAAGAGTCTCTTTGTGTTGGCTCGTTAATAGAAAGATTGTCTGTCCATGGTGTACTCACCTGCAGTTAAGCCAAATGGATGAATGAAACACTATGTTTCGGAGGGTGTCACCCCATCACCTCCTGTGGTTTTGTTTGCTTGTTTTCCTTGCTTAATATGGGCTTAATATGATACTTTGTAACAATGTGGCAAAACAATTGGAAATAATAATATGTCAGCTCTAAAGTTTACACTGATTCTTGTTTGTTTGTTTTTTTATTATTATTTTTTTACAATTTTAGTAAACAAATTCTAAAAAGAGGCACTGAAACCTCTTGAAATGACCTAAAACTTTTAAAGAAAGCAGTTTAAACCACAATAGTTTTGATGGTCTTTGAAGTTTTTCAGTTGTGTTTCCATTGTCACAGAAAGAATTAGTTCTATTTTGTAGTTTCTTTGGCTCGACTGACTTCTGTCCCCAGCTTTATCTAAGACAACTCTGATTTCAACACGACACACTGCTCTGAGCATGTGAGCTCAAACCTCAGGAGCCCGTTCTCACTCCCGAGACGTAACATCCCGACGTTTTGTCACGTCCCGCGGCGTTCCCGAGGAATAAGGTGACCCTAACCCAAACGGTTCTCATATGTCCTCAGTTTTCCGATGTCGTCACGTAAGAACGTGTTAGTTGCCCGAAAATGTAATATGTTGACGATTTGTCACCTAGCGTAAAATAGGCTGCCTCACCATTTCAGGGTCTGCAGCCTTTTTTTTTTTTAAATATTAAACTTTATTAAGAAACAGTATACAGAACATGTATACAATCAGAATAAAATTAACATAAGCCAGGGGGTGTAATACAAAGAATTACAAACATTCAAATAATTTGTAATTACTACAAATAGTAGTTTTCATAGCCTTTTTATTAAGTGATCCACTAATCAATTTTATGTAACATAAAACATCATTATAGTAATGTTTAAAATTAGGTTTTTTGTTTCTGTATTTGCATTTTTGAAAATAAAATTTAGCTAAGATAACTAACAAGTTTATTATAAAGTAAACATCTTCTTTTTTTTTTGCCTTCGAAAGAAACAAAATACAACATTTTCCCATTTCACAGTAAAGTCTTTATAGAGATGTCCAGCAATGAATCTACCGAAGTCTTTCCAAAATGTTCTAGCGTATGAACAGATCCAGAAGAGGTGTTGCACAGTCTCAGGATGGCTTCCACAAAATTCTATTCGAAATATGAGAGGCAAGAATTTGGGTGCAAAGTAAAAAAAGATAAGGGCTAATCGGGCAACCTTGGCGTACACCTCGATTAAGACTAAAACGAGAAGTGGTGCCATTTTTCATTCTAATAGAACTATTAGCATTGGAATACAGAGTTTTGATAGCTCTGCAGCCTTAAAGTACGCATTTCAAGGCCGATTACGTCACAGCGGCGCGCCGAAGGCTGTCCCAATTCAAAGGCTGCTCGAAATGCGGCCCTGAAATGCGTCCTTCATCTCCCTGAATTTTAAGGCTGTGGCAGTGTAGACTTCGTGGTCCCATATATCCCACAATTCATAGCGCGGCAGTCGGTGTGGAGAATTCTGCCGCAGACGGCAGAAGCGGAGTGGCCGAAGAGTAAACTGTGAAAAGTAAGTACTGAATATTATGTCACTTATTTATGTGCAAATGTTTAATAACGAAGAACATTAAACATTACTGTTGGCCAGATGTCGGCAAAGTTATGTGGCATTAGTGACGTTTGTACTAACTTGGTTTTAAAGCCTTTACTTTAAAATACACGCCGTTCAATAGCTGAGCTTAATCCTACAGAGAATGATCAAAGCTCATGTAGAAACAAACAAACAAATGAACAAAAGATTTTCTCCTTCATTTCTGTCAAACAAAGCTATGACACGTTTCCAGTGGTTAGTATCATGGTTGCTAGGCAACCTGGGCTTTTTTTTTAAAACTTTATTGACAAACAACAGTATAAGCGCAACGGAGGCTAGACCGTCCCATTTCACAAGCCTCGCACTTCCGGCCTTAGCGGTCTTTGAGTACGCGGCCCTTGAGGATCGTTGAGGCTGCGTACTTTAATAAGGCTGCAGACCCTGAATTGGGAGACAGCCATAGGCTTTGGGAGTGAGAACGTGTTGACCTCAGACCTGCTCTGCCTAGATGACTTTTAACAACAGATAAGGCCTTTTGTTTTTGACAGGTAAACATGTAAAAACATATCTGAAACGTCATATAATGTGTCTTCCCAATCCCTGTTTTTATGCACAGTGACAGGTCTAGATGCGTTTTACTGGTGACGTGTATTCAAATTAGATGTTCGTGCTGTAATTGTTGTTGAAACAGCTCCAATTGGAAATACTTTTTTTCTGCTTGCTGGAGCACTCTGACCTCAGACCTGTTTTCTTCACTAACCTTAGTTGTAATCAGGGGGGATTCTAGGATCAGAGCTTTGGGGGTGCTGAGCACCCAGAGAGCTGCCCAGCCAGGCAACATAAACTTTACTCATCACAATGAGATTTCTTCCCTGAATCTGTCGGTCCCTGCATCCTTAAATGTCTCCAGTTGTCCTGAGTTCTCTCTGACTGTCTCCTTGGTGCTTGGTGCTGACTGTCTTTCCTTTTCTTCTTGTTTCAATGTCAGCCTGCTATATTTTTATATGCTTTCCTCTCTCCCTCTTTGGACTGACAATCATACACATATAGATTGTATTCAATTAGATGAAAGAAATACATTAATATGAAAAAAAAATACTATTAATCACTAATAAAGAAGACCTCTCTCAGTGTACTTTGAACCAAAAGGCAAATAACCAAACCACACGTACATAAAACATATAAATATTGAAACACTGATGCAACATTATTCTTGATTGACGGATCATTTGATCTTACACTTTTACCTATGTGGCTCCTTTTTTTGAAAAAACGTCCTTATATCCATTATGAACCTGGCTGTCTCTCTGTACACACACACACACACACACACACACACACACACACACACACACACACACACACACACACACACACACACACACACACACACACACTCAGTTAGCTAGTTACTACCTTGGGTTTAATATCGGCACATGTACATATGACAAAATAACCAGTGGTAACAAGTTTTCGATTTTAAATAGGCTATATAAATTTCAATGGGAGCAACAGGACGGTCAAATGTCGCTGAATTTACTACAGAGCAGGACGGATTGTAGGGTAGCAAACATAGTCAGAAAACACGTTTTCAACACAGCAGGTTACCTGGGTGTAATGTTTTTCAGCTAAAAAGAAACATGGTCCGACTCCTACCTATGTAAAGAGTAACTGAAGGTTAAATGCAGCTAACATGTCCTGTTTTAAGCCAGGCACTTACACCTCTGCTCCGCTGCATCTCAGCCACCACCGCTCTGGCAGAAAGGGGCTAGAGCCAGAATAGGGGAGAGGCGAGCTGGAACAACAACAAAAAAAGTAAGAAATATTTGGGGGTGCTTTGAAATGGGCTAAAAACGCCCCTGGTTGTAATCTTTTTTTTTTTCTTTTTTTTTGTAAATCTTCAATACACCTGCTCAAATGCCCCACATGTGCCAGTTTCTACTGAAGTTATTTGTTGTGCAGCAAAAGTCACACTGAAGTATGGAGAATTTTCTTTGATAATTGATTGATTAATGTATACAGTTCTAAAAAAAAAAAAAGAAGAAGAAGAAAACTGCATATTACATTGTGCATATTATGTTCATATGTACAACATTTTTATATTCTTGTGCTCTACTTCGCATGACTCACAGTTCAAAATAATCTTTATCTTATACTGGGCCTAGTTGTGGTATCTCAGTTCATCCACTTTCAAAAGCAAACCGTTTTTGCTGTTTAACTCTACTAATGTGGATTTGCATGATTCACATTTTGAAATAATCATTATTTTATACTCCTTGGTCCAGCCCTTTAAATCATCCTCGGTCTGAAACAAGTCATTTTAGCTCCTGTCCCTTTGAAGGTAGTCCCTCCACCATCACTGCCAGCTATATTTCCTCTGACTGGTTGCCCCTCATAAGCAGAAGATGGGTGGGTCTCTTAGAGCCAGAGTTTTTGTGTCTGAGATGACCATCATAACAGATCCACTGTAACTTTGAGAGGATTTGTTTTTCTATGTAAGAGTAACAGAAAATTTGGAAACCAGCATATGTTCACTACTGAGAAGACGCTATCAGATTATCAAATGTTCCTAATTAATTTTTGTCAGTTAATTATTATTTTGATTAAGCATTTATTTCAGCTCTTCATTCGGGTACCTGGTTGCCTGGGGAAATTATGAACTTGACATTTTGCTCCAGGGCACATTATGAGGTTAATCTAGCCGTGCTCCAGTACAGAATCGTATCATTTGCATCTGTGGGACAATCCTAGCTGCAATGATCAACAGAAAACCCGTCTCCAAAAAAATGAGAGGAAGAAATTATGTGTTTTTGTAACAGGCCGTTTGTAGCAAAGTGCACCTTTGAGAATTGGTTCTTTGCTAAGCTGACTGACTGTTATATGTAGACACATAACTAGTTGTTGAGGTAGATGCCTTTGAATGATTCATAGGTCAAGTACAGGTCTTAAGCTGCTTAACATACAAAAAGTTTCATCTGAAAATGGTCAGGTAGAAGAACTGGAATGAAAATGAGTGTAAAAAGCAGCCAATATTCATAAGGAACACTTTGAAAGACCTTCAGAAAGCCTGGACATGTATTTCTCAAGACCATTTTGAAAACGACAAGAAAGTCTGACTCCTTGGAAGCAAAATATAAAGAAAGGAGGGGTGTATCAAGACTTCTGGATAGTACTGTATATGCCTGCAGGGACTTTCTCAGCAACAAACATGCTGTCTTTTTAAATTTAGACCTCAGACTTTCTGTTTTTTGTTAAAAAAATAGCCAACTTATACATTTGATACATTAGATGCCTATCTTCTTAAATACATCTTTCCAACAGTCAGCATGACATACAACTTTGGGATCTGCACTTGATTTTTTAAGTGGTCTGAACCAGTGGTTAGCAGACCACAATATGGACCCTTGCTAGCATTTTCTTTCAACCACAAAATAAATAAATAAATCGTATGATAATATAAGACTGTAGACAACACAATCCACCTTCTGGATTCATAGTTTATGTTAGGAATTTAAAAAGAAGATTCACAGTTATTGACCTCATTTATTGATAAAATGGGAGCTATAGCTTCCCGTATATTGCACGAGAGTCCCATATTAGGCTTGAAATAATGAAAAATGACTGAAATTATATTCACTCACAAAACAAACTATAATAAATATTTTTTAGTTTTCACTTTCTAAAGGGCTATTTGGAGGTAATGTAACCATGACTGGTTCACGCGTAGTTAAGGAAGACACTCTGTTACCTCACTTAGCAGGAGTATGCATTTCCCTGTTATTTTTGGCCATCATATTACAAAATGTGTTTAAGGTTTAATAACCTAAACCAATTTATATTGGTTGTCAGCCCCAAACGTCTTTTATTGGTGCCAGAATTATCCATATGTGTGGAAAAACATGGAAGAAATGTTGTGACATATGCATAACCTGATTTCAAATTTTAGAAATAGTTAAACTAACAGGGCAACTATTAAATTAAATCTAAACATGTTTGAATAAAACTCTGAAACAACAGTGACACAAGCAACTGTCTCTAGAACTAGCTTGGATTAAAATTCACTGAAAAGAAAAACTGAAAACAAACGTTTAAAAAGTTGATAAAACTGTACAGCTTTGACTCGAGAACAAAAAAGAGAAAAAAGAAGTTCATGGTCGACCTAGGCACCGATGACTGCAATCTGCCTAGGCTGCAAAATGAGCCCAAATCATCACCCCTCCAGATGCTTTACAGTTGATATGAGGTTTTTGTTCTAAAATGCTGTTGTTGGTTTTCTATAAACATGGTGCTGTGCATTATGGCAAAATATCATAATAATTCATCAAGTACTTCTTGTTACTACTTATCCTTATCCTTACTTATCCTCTTACTTCTGATGGAAGCAGGAAAGGTAGGCTTTATTTTTCCACACATGTTATCTAATTTTAAGTCATAGTAGGGACCAGCTGATTTTTATTAAGTCCAGATATATAAAACCCAAGCAGGTAGATATAAATCCCACAATATTAATTTCAATAGTACTGTACTATATTTACATGTGTAGCACGTAGGTGTGGTAAAGCATTGCAGCACAGCATGTAAGACAGTGTCAAACAACAGAACTGCTCAGTGTTGCTAAATCTTTTAACCTCCCATAAAAACAGCAGTGTTTGCAACACCGCAATCAGCTTTTCTAGGGCGTCACTACAAGGTCCAAACCTTGTGAGATATTTCACATCATTAAATGACAAAATGCATAACATGAAACGATTTTCATGGGTTTGCAAATGCGAATTTCATCGGATTTATAGGTCACGTGTGGTAAATGGTCCCTATATGTTACCTTGCTTTAAATGATTCCCAAACATGTGAACCTTTGGGAACAGCCTGATCTTTTCAGTACACCGAGCAGTCGGTGGAGGGCGCAATGCTGTTTATCGCTTCTCCAAGGCCAGCCGACACTCATTGTGGATGAAAACTGTCGTTTTACCCACTTTGCGTGTTACAGTTTAAGCCGGTTTGTTTTGTTTAACCACGGGAGTGCCTTCACGCGCTCATGTGAGAAACATGAACAAGTAGTGATTTTTTTTCTCCTTTTGTTATCTGCTGCCACAGCCACAGAGAGCAAACACACTCGCTCACACGTCTCCTCCGCGTCACGGGCTGATCACGTTTTCCTTCCACCAATCAGGTGGTTCGAGCAGGACTATAAATCCAACAGGGGACGCGGTGAGGGGCAGCAGGAATGAACAACAATAGAAACCTACACAGGAAACACACATCCATAGACTCTGTACATCTTTTAATATTTTCTTACACTTAACATTAGGTAAGTCGTTTTTTTAATTGAATCGAATCGTTTTTTAAATGCTTTTAGAATTTGTGCGTGCGAGGAAAAACAATGATAGTAGTGTTAACTTGCATCTAACGTCCATTTGCGCTTGTGTTGTATTTTTCCACTTGCGCGAGCTCCTAGTAAACAGCTGTTTGTGTGAGAGCAATAGTCGATCAGGCCGGTTGATCACAGATGAACCTGTTGTATAATCAGTCGTGATGGAGATTTCAGTTGCATTTAGGTACTTAGGTGTACTTACCTGTGTTCTGTGTATATTTTTGACATCCTGCCTGCTGTTTTACACATGCCTTCATACACATTGATCTGAATTGAAGCTCATCATGCGTCCATTTATCTCTGTAGGTTTTCAGGGTCAAGAAAATGGCCACCTCAGCGAGTTCAAAACTGAACAAAGCAGTTAAACAGCAGTACATGAGCCTCCCTCAGGGGGAGAAGGTACAAGCCATGTACATTTGGATAGATGGATCTGGAGAGGGACTGAGATGTAAGACCAGAACTCTGGATTCTGAACCCAAGACAATAGAAGGTAAGATGTAGTTCCAGTATGATCAATATGATTCAGGAAAATAAAAAAGCACGGATGGCGACATGTTTTAAGAAGGTTTTTGAACAGGGTTGTTGTTGTTTTTTGCCAGATCTCCCTGAGTGGAACTTTGACGGCTCCAGCACCTACCAGTCAGAGGGTTCCAACAGTGACATGTACCTAATTCCTGCTGCCATGTTCAGGGACCCATTCAGAAAAGACCCTAATAAGCTGGTGCTCTGTGAAGTGCTCAAGTACAACCGCAAACCAGCAGGTGAGTGGAAATTTACAAACTGGGGCGTCATGAGATTTTAAGCCGTCTTAAGTTTTAGCTAATTTCTGACTCTGTTCCAACAGAGACCAACCTCCGATACACCTGTAAGAAGATTATGAACATGGTGGAAAACAACCACTCATGGTTCGGTATGGAACAAGAGTATACTATCCTGGGCACAGATGGACATCCCTTTGGTTGGCCTTCCAACGGCTTCCCCGGTCCACAAGGTGAATGTTGGCCTCTAACTTGGCTCATTTTGTTGAATTATAATACATCAGTAATCACAGCTGAGTGTTAATGTTTAGTCTCTTTCCACTTAATCAGGGCCTTATTACTGTGGAGTCGGGGCAGATAAGGCGTACGGACGAGACATAGTGGAGGCGCACTATAGAGCTTGTCTGTATGCTGGGGTTCAGATCTATGGAAGTAATGCTGAAGTCATGCCGGCACAGGTAATTTTCCATCATGACAAAGGCAGTGTGTAAAAACCGGTAATTATTAGTGTAACTGTTAATAATGCCGCCTTTGTTGTGTTTTAGTGGGAGTTCCAGATTGGGCCTTGCGAAGGTATCGACATGGGAGACCACCTGTGGGTTGCTCGCTTCATTCTTCACAGAGTCTGTGAAGATTTTGGTGTTGTGGTGTCCTTTGACCCCAAGCCTATCCCAGGGAACTGGAATGGAGCTGGCTGCCATACCAACTTCAGCACAAAGGAGATGAGAGAGGATGGCGGGCTTAAGTAAGGATGAATTCAAAGTCAGTTAAGTTTAATAAATGAAATGTGGGTTTTTGGTGTGTTTCTAACTCTAACTCTCATCTTCAGAGTCATCGAGGAATCCATTGAAAAGTTGGCAAAAAGACACAGGTATCACATCCGGGCCTACGATCCCAAGGGTGGGCTCGACAACGCCAGACGTCTCACTGGTCGTCACGAAACCTCGAGCATTGATGAGTTCTCAGCCGGCGTGGCCAACCGTGGGGCCAGCATCCGCATTCCTCGCTCAGTGGGGCAAGACAAGAAAGGTTACTTCGAGGACCGTCGCCCATCCGCTAACTGCGATCCTTACGCTGTCACAGAGGCACTGGTGCGCACATGTTTGCTCAAAGAAGAGGGCGAAGAGCCCGCAAATTACAGCAAGTGAACGGTTTAAAACAAAAGTATCATTAGCAGTACTGTATTTAGCTCTGTGTCTGTTTCAAGACTCGACAAACCTATCTTTATTTTTTGAAATTTCTACTTGAAACATGAAATAATGATTTAAGTATTCCTGCATTCTTTGTGAATTCAACTGACACAAACACTGCCACATTTTGTCTTGGTGTCACAGTAGCTGATCGTTTGTATAGATGCACACTAACACAATGTGTTTAACTTGTACTAAAGGAAATTTAAGTACAGCAGAGTTTTCCTGGAGCTCATGTTACATTTCCCCAAAGGACAAAAACCCAAAGGCGTTTGAATGTTTAAGCAATCTTGGCCTCTGTCTCGATAGTGGTTGTGGATGGGTAAGGTTACTATGTAAGCCAGTTTACTTTTGTAGGTTTTATAAAACGATGCATGTCTGTTTTTATCTCTTCTTACAATTGTAATTGTTGCGCTCTTTAATAAACTGCTAACATTTTTATGTATGCCTTGTTTGCAGCTTAATCCCACACACTTCATTTTATCTGGAGTTCTATTCCAACAGGAACAAGTTCGCATGACACAGGACTGTCAGCTGACACGAATCCCTGAAATGTGACTGTTATTAAGGGAAAATGCACTGTAATGTTTAACAAACTGTGATTAATTTAGACAAATTACAGCCACACTCCCCTTCTCAGTTTAAAAACTCAAGCACAAGATTACGCTGAACCTTTAGAGTGGTTTTGGTAGGTTTATCATTTCATGTTAAAGCTTGAACACACTGATTGTGCTAAGGACATCACAGTAGATTTCACTCTAGCACAGGCCTGTCCAAAAATAGTGTGTGATTGTCTTTCTGGTCTGTTTTAATCACAAGCTTTGATAAGCTAGAGGCTTAAAGTAGGTTGAGAAAGTAAAGACAGGATGGCAGCCTTTGTACTAAAGTCTGTCTAAAGACCAGCAATTCAATGGAAAAGGGAAGGCGCTTCATTTCGAGAAGTTGTACAATACTATTTAGCTATCATAATAAAAAAGAAATGGCTCAAATTGTGTCACCATTACACAACTTGAACTAATAAGCAAGGCTGACTACTAATCTCCATTGCTCCATTAAAAAGCACATGCATACTGTACTAAGGATTCAAATTCAATTAAAACCTCCACAATGTAGACCCACATATGGTGCCTCTCATTTTGTAATAAACCTGAGCTGATGAGAGTGAGTTATTCCCTACACGCACATGCCAAACGTGTTTACTTGCCAAAATAAGAGTGCTCGATGCTCAGTGTGGATTTGATGCCAAACTTTTAGTCCTGACATGACAGCTCCTCAGGTCATCCTCTCCCCATCTTGTTCATGGTTTACACAAATCACTTTCAGTTCTGCTTTGCACGACTGCTTATCGTTTTCTCAAAGCATGCAGAAGTGTATTAAATTTTTCTGTCGGGCAGCCGCTAGTCTGTTTATGTTACTCCCCCATGAAAATCAATTTGCAAAGATTTGAAACATGCATGGCTTTGGATAGAGTCCTCCCTCCTTTCGTTGTTCATAAGGCCCTATTGTTGCAGTGACAGGAGATTCAAAGCAAATATGAAGCATTGATAATGTGTCACACAGCAATTGTTATGAACAACACACATATTATTACTGGATGCATTAAAATGCTTGACTTGAATTAATCATGGTAAATGTTTATCAAGTCAAAAGCGTGAGGAATCCTCATGTATCAGCTATGGAGCGTGTATTAGTGGAAAGTTAGACGGGGTGAAACACATCTGAACCTTCCTAGTGACCAACAGGGTCTGAAAGGGTAAATACTTTTTATTTACATGTGGACGATATTTTCCAAATGTACAGAACTGGAGTGACGTATTTACCATCTGATGTATCATACTTTGATGAATTACTCTTGTTGTCTCCTAAAAGTTGGAACAACTCCCCAGAAACTGTTCAGATTGTGGTTTGTAGTATGGTGTTATTTAACTTTAACTGGGAAGCAATCATAATAACGATAATATCCAACTTTTGTACTTTCGCTCCTGTAGTTTGTTTTTGTCCTGTTTGCTGATCATGATCTTTCCATGCTCCTCCCCCCACCTCCAACCAGTACTCCCAGTATTCTCTAAGTCTGATTCTGTTGGTGATCTCTTTTTGTTAAAAGGGAGTTTTTCCTCTCCACTGAGGCCAAGTGTTTGCTTTTTGTGGCTTTTCTCATCTTTGGTGTTCTCTCTTCACCTCACAATATAAAGCACCCTGAGATGTTTATTTATCCGGTATTGTTGACAACATTATTTGAAAGTTAGACCATGTTGGGTATGAGTTTTAAGCACAATAGCACTTTTTTTTTTTTTTAAAGGACACCGTCAGAAAAACAAACTTTTTGTCACTTCTGTACAAGTAAACCTTCAGGTGCTCAAATTTTATTAACCAATTTTAAAATAGCCAGTTTATAGCCTACCATTCACCACTTTATTGTAAAAAACTGCAAAACTTCAGCTGAGATTTCATGACACATTCATGATCGTGCTAAAAAAAAGAACATGTGGATGCCACATTTGTAACTAGAATCGTTTCCACCATTTATCCTTTGCTCATGAATCTGTTGCATACATTACTTTTGACGAGTAATGGATTGTGAAAATGTAATGATAAGGGCCTTTACTGAGAGACACATAGTATTCCTCTTCTGTCTGGAAACACTGGAACAAATGACCTTATGTACTTATGGTGTTCTGGCATTTATGAAGTGCTTTTCTAGTTTTACTGACCACTTAAAGTTTTTTACTAACTCTATTCACATTATCAACCCTGTAAACATGTCTGGCCAATTAATAATCATTAGTTGACCTAACACGTGTGTCTTTGCTGCAGGAGACTGCATACACAGGGTGAAAACGCAAACCAAGCACGCCAGGAGATTCAAGCCCAGAACTTTCCTGGTGATAACTTATTATAAAACATACAGACAACAACATTATATCATTGTTGCCATTATGTTGTTGGAGTTCGTTTTTACTGTTTTAATATTTTAGATGGATTTTGACTTGTGTGTCTAAAATGACTAGGACAGAACTAAATTGAAACATAGTTTAGTTTAGCTTTGAGGGGCTATATCATAAACACGGGTGGCCTGGGAAGTTCGTTTCATGCCATGCTTCACTTGCTGAAAATTAAACCATGACCAAGAGCTGGTCTGGAAGAGTGCTCTGGTCTGCTAAACCTGCTGTAAAACATACTTTCTCCAAGGTTCATGGGGTGAACACCTGGGGCATAAAAGGTAAAACATGTTAACTACCTGCTTCATTCAGTGAGGATGCTTTTTTCAGAACAGATGGCCAGAACAGTAGCGGTTTTCACAGTTTCTTAGACACAGTTTTCCCCTTAAAATAATGGCTCTTTACATTTTGCATCGAAGTGGTCAGATTTTCTTGTAATTTTTTTCCAAGTTTTTCTGGACATCGGCTGCTTTTTCACTCATGTTCAGGCCACTCCTTGCACCATAAAACAAATTAGCAAAAAACTCAGTTTAAACTGTATGCTTAGGCATTTTGTTACCAGCAGCCTGTCACAAAAACATGTGATTTGTTCCAATTTCTTTAACTGAATCTATTAAAAAATGCCAAAGATTATACAGTTTCACAAGAATAAAACAGAATGGTGCACCAACAATGTGTTTCATAAAGACCTATCAGCTGAAAACTTTGTATATCTCAGTATGGTGTGCAATGCGTCCTTAAAAACATGTAGAAAACTGGACAAGCGGAAGACAGAAGAAGTGGCAAGTGGGAAAAAAAGCTATCTACAGCAGACAAACAGTGTCTGAAAGTTATGTCCTTAAGAAACAGGAAAAAAAAATCCAGCAAAGACCTGACACATGACTGGAGAGATGCATCTGGCTCTTCAGTCAATCTATCTACTGTCAAATCTAACAGAATTATGAACACATCAAAATATCATCAAATTCTGATCCACGATGCAATACCATCTGGAAATTAGAAATGGCTTTATTTTTCAGTGTAATCTCAAACTCACTGCGAATGCATTGAATGCCTACCTGGATTTGAGGCAGCCAAAATCTAAAGAAGAGCTTTGAATGCCCTTCAGTTAGCCTGGAGAAATAGTGTAGAAGACTATTTAAAGAAATTACAAGCTGTTTATCTCTCTGTATAAGCCCTGAGATGGACTTGTGCCATGTTCGGGGTGTGCCCCACCTCTCTACCTGTGACAGCTGGGATAGCCACACAACAATGGATGGATAAGCAGTTAACGTATATGGATTCAACTGTCAGTTTCTATTCAGCTCAATATGGTGTTCTGAGCTCAGATGCCTTTAAGAAAAGTGGAGCCAAAGTGCATGTAGCTTACAGTAATACACGTGATAGGAGTTTTAGAACCCACCAAACTCAATTTAGTTAAGAGCTTACTGCCAAACAAGAACTTCAAATCACACACATTGGCCTCCTTAAATCATGCTCAGCAACCAAGCTCAGGAAATGTTCCAGCACTTGTAGAGAGGCATTTTAAGTTACTGCCTTACAGCATATTTTGTCTTTTTTTATATAGTTTTTGTTTTAGTTAAATATAGTGGAGGAAAAACCAAAAAATCTGTTTCCACAAACAAGCCTTACAGCTCGAGACCATCAGCACATACTCAAGCTTCCTTGTACGTGCATATTTATTCTGCTGCATATATACTGTTTCATAACCTATTGAATTGTCCTATTGTATTACAAGCACAGCCACTCCTTATGTTATTTAACCCCGGTGGACTGTCTGTAGAAAGGTGTGTAATTTTGTCAGTTTTCCTTCAACAACATGACGATATTTGAGATAAACTGGTCAGAAGGAAGGTCTCGTGAAGAGAAAGATAACGCCTTCGGCTTTGTTTCCATGGCAGCCACAGTGTAAGCTCAAGCAATCTGGTGTGTGTAAGAGAGGTGGGGGCTGGGTTTCCATACCAGGCAATTACATTACAGCGGCAGTTGAGGAATATGTATAGTACACAAAACAAATAATAATAGTGTAATCCCACTTCTTTCCATAGAAAGAAGTGGGATTACACTATTATTTGCAATTCAGCCAGAGGTTCACAGTTTAATCAGATATCTGTAGTCCAGACAGCAAATGAAGCACCATGCTTGTCCGTGCTAGGTCTAATCTCATCTCCAATCTAATCTAATCTCCTGTTCTATGGAGGCCCTTCAAGCCTAGCTATCAGCACTGTCATTGGTGACAGCACACTGGTTGTGACTGCCGCCCCCCCCAAACTCACGTGGTGGTGAGTTTTGGGGACATGTTCTGGAAATCGTTGCAATGTGGTTGGTCTGATGGTTGGAAAGTTGTGCAGCTGTGAAAGCAGAGCAGCACAGTGAGACAGAGAGGTTAGAGAACCCTGGGAGAAGGAGCACGGACGAAGCCTGGACCACCACCAATTGTGACAAACGTCACTGCCATTTTAAACAAACAATCAGCAGTTGCACAAAGAGAACCGGCTTCACCACCAGGATTAAATGTGACCTTAAAGCGATGCATCTTCTTCCACCAGACAGTTACTAAGGTACATTCTCCAGCTGGATAATGGGAAACAACATGGCTCAGTTCAAGATATATCCAAACTCTGCACAAAAAAGTCAGTTATGGTTGGACAAGGAGGTGCTTTGTGTTTTTGTATGTGTGCCCTAATCAGTTTTGCTCTCTTGCTGCACATCCACCACAGCTGACCTGCTGATAGGAGACATGGAAAAGCATAAAAGTGACAGTCCCAAGTATAAGCTGAATACATTGAAATGTAAAAAAATAAATAAATCAGTTAGTGTTAGTTGTTTCACAGAATGGTACATGCGATTGGAAACTTTTCTCAATTTAAAATTGATACACCTGAAGCCTGACTTGACACTTTCTGCAAGACTGGTACCTGATGAAATATGTATAAACAGCTAGGGGGGATTTTGTCTGGTTTAGCATAGACATTTGGAGAAGCAGCTGCTAGGTGTTTACCAGCTTGACTGTGAAAAGACTGAAAGAAATAGTTCAGAATATAACCAGCATTACAAAATGACTCAGTTTAAAACTTTTTTTTGTGATTTACACTAAGTAAAAATATGTAAAATGTTTTTAATTTTACAGTGGGGTGCCCAACTGGGTCCCTCTGTGTGGGATCCACATGTGTCCCATACCATCCCACAAAAGATTTATGTCTCCTTCAAAGCTCAAACCAGGGAACTTTTGCTTGATAGTCGAACTTTCATGGTCCCTGGGACTTGAATTTGGATTCCATGGCTTAGTCTCTCACTCTCAGTCTCATACATTATGTGGTTTCCTCTTCTCCACAGTTCCCATTTCCCTGCATGCTGTTTACACATTATAAATAATGTACCAGCAAACATGCCGGTGCAGGCCCATAGTGGGTAGGTGGGTGAACTGTGGTGTTGTGTGTGCAGTGCAAATTCACACTTATTCCGCATGGGTCGCAACTGGGTGTGCCTATACACCCACTATAGGTATAGCTGACAGCAATTTTGCTGTTTGGGGTCCCTATATGGGTTTTCTGTGAGCAACACCACTAAAGCTTGCCCACAGAAAACTGTCATGGGGCCCAGAGGGGTAACCCACGGGGGCAATGAGTGAGTCCCTCTTGGGGACCCAATAGTACACAACTGCTATGGGCTCCACATGGGTTAGCCCATATGGGTATTTTGTGAGCAAGTCCGTAGTGGATTTGCCAAAAGAAAATCCATATAGGAGTCCAAAAGAGCAAAACTGGTCTGTGTTTGTTCACCCTTTTTAGCCATACCCACTTGGGGCCAATGTGAGATAAGTGTGGTGTTTCCCTGCACACACATCCCCACAATTCACCCACATCCACCTTTGGAGAATGCAATGGTCTCATGTTGTTAGTATGCCACTGAGACACAGTGTTCTGTCTAAGTGTGTGTGTGTGTGTGTATGTACGCATGTGTCTATGCTTTTGTGGTCTTTGGAAAAATGTAAAAAAAAACCCTGATTAGATCTATTTTCTGTGCTTACTTCAAACAACAGATTAGTCTTTGCCCTGACAAGGACAATCAGCAATAAATTCATCCTTGGCTATATTTGTTTTTGTCACTGTCTATCCAAATGTAGTTAAAAAGTGTCAATCAATGAATTAATCACTGCTAACAAATGGGATGGATAAGTTTGAAACAAAAGCAGCTAACTGAGTTGTGAGTTGTTTTCAAAATGGATTCCCTTACTCTGATTGGCTTTCTGGACTCTGTGGTTCTCACAGTGCAAATTCTCCCCTCTCCCCCTAAAATCTCATCCTGCCATTGACAATGCCCCATTCCAAGACCTACAAGAAGTACAACACCACCCCCACCCCAGAGTTAAAGGCTGTGGAATTTTACAAAGGTCACACAAGTGAGAGGAGGGTTAGCACGCAATCAGATAGAGCCTGTAAGCCTGAGGCAAGTAGAATAACATGAAAGCACTATACAAAGCAGTTTTGTCACTATTACAGTAGTAAAAATTATTTTCTGGCCTTCTTAGAGACGTACATTTTTATACACATTTTGTAGGATTTGATGGATTTTGTGGCCATTTTTGGAATTCAAATGTCCCCTGGCACTCAAGGTCTTTACCCTGTTAATGATCATGACATGTTCTTGAACCAGTGTTCTCAAAGTGCAACCCTCAATGTGCAAACCTTGGAGAAAAAACATTTCTAGTGCACATTTCATTCATACATAGTTCATTGTATACTTTGATAAAGAAGTGCAGAGCAAGATTTTTAAAAAGCATGATCCTTTTTTAAATTCAAACAGAGCCAGGAAAGTAATCCTTTTTCAATAATGAGTAAAACTGGTATCAAGTACTGTAACAGCTGCCTAATTATACAGCTGTAAATGTCAATAAATCATCATCCTCTGACATATAATAAACACTAACTTAAAGTGTTTTTATTATATGTCAGAGGCTACCTAAATACCTCAGTAATTAAGATATTTGAGACTTATTTGTCTGCACAGTAAGCTCAATAGATATCATTCTATCCTGTCCTAAGACAAAAGAATCTTGTGACAAAAGTTCAATCTTGCTGTTTGCCTTAACTCATCCTGTCTTCAGTTGACCTTGTCCTTTAATATTTCCTTTGGTTTTGATAACCTTTGTCATTTCTTGTTGTTATGTTAAAAATCTTTGTTCATATAAGTCATGTTATATAAGTGATTGAAAATAATAAAATATTTGGCGGCCACAAAATAAAATCTAGATGACAGCAATAATCCGATTGTTTATGTCCCTGTAAAACATTATAATCAGATAACATTTTGGGAACCATCTTCTTACAAATAAGAGCTGCTTAGTTTTGCTTAGCTTATCTTAGCTTAAGTTAATGACAATTTACCAAACTACAAGCTACATATAAAGCTCATTAATATAAAGTCAAAGTATCCAGGCTACACATAGCATGGTATGCATCAAGCCTTAGTTGCTGGTAGATGTAGCTGTTTTCCTACTGGTAATTGTCTTCTGTTGGCTTGTTGAAAGGTCTTTGAAGCACATATTGCAGGATGACGACAGTTTTATGGCAATTTTGTGTCATTACTGCTCATTCTCTTTTCTGGGGTGTGAAATGCTGGACTCGCTTATTTGGGCATAATGTTTCCTTTGGCAGTTGTGCCTTGATTCACTGGGATACACATTGCAGAGGACAATGGTGTCACTCCTCACTCATCAATCAATTCTAAAGTCGCTGAAAAGACGTTTTTTTTCCTAACTTTTCATATGCAGTGTTACGCCATCACTAGTATTTTAACAACTTGGTTTGGGCTTGGTTAGAAGTGACAGGGTGGTCACTTTCAACTCGTCATTTCTCAGCAGGCAGCAGATGTGGTAACTGGGCAGATTTTTGACCCAAAAAACAAATGGGAAATAGAATCGTACATGGAAATGCAGTATATAGGGGAAAAACAATTCTAACAAACTTGAAAATCTAGATTTGGTATGATTAGCCTGAACTCTTTGAAGCAAGTGTTGTTGTTGTTTTAACTGAAGGACATTCAAAGCTCTTCTTTGGATGGTGGCTGCCTTTTGTTCCCTTCTTTGGTAAAATGATCCCACACTGTTTCAATAATGTTCAGGTCTGAGCTCTGGGCAGGCCAATCCATGACTGGTGGAGTTACCTTGACTCTATCAACACACTGGTAAAAGTAAAATTTGTCTTCATCACCCCATCAGAGGTCCAATTTTGTTTACCACAACTTTTCTCCCTGTTTCCATTTTTTAAGAAAATGAGGCTTGAGTGAGTCAGTAGATTGATTCACTTGAATGGTCAGCTGATGTCCTTTTTCCAGTGTAGTACACAGCAGGAGATATTCTCTGACTGACTCCATCAGTGTCATGGTCCTGGGTCGAGCGACCCAGTGTTTGAGTTTTATGTATCTTTTGTATTTATTTGTGCCTTAGCTTAGTTCACCTAGTTAATTTCTAGATTGCTGTTTAGTCTTGTTGTCTCCCCCTGTACTAAGTCTCCCTGGTTCATGCATCATGTCTGCGTGGTTATGTTTAGTTCATGTCATGTCTAATCTCCATGTTTCCTGTTTTACTTTGAAAGTCTGTATTCAATGTCAGTGTATTTAGTTTCTCCTGTCCTGTCGTAAGGTTCATGTGTGTCAGCTGTGCTCCCATGTGTGGTCACTTCCCCTGATCATCCCTCATGTGTATTTAGTCTCTGTGTTTCATGTAGTCTGTGTCGCGTCGTCTGTGTTTCCACCCTCCATGTTGTCACAGCCAGTCTTAGTAGTCATAGTTATGGTTTCCTGTGTCTTCTTAGTTTTTCCTAGTTTTACTTTCCCAGTTTAGTCATAGTTTAGTTTGTCACTGCGTTTCTGCCTTGTCTGCACTCCTTGTCACCAGCCACAATAAAGGCTCGCTTTCAGTTAAGTTTACTCCAGTTTACTCCAGTCTACTCTCGTGTGTTCGCACCTGGGTCCACCACACACACCACCACACGGTCTGCCTCCTCAGATCGTGACAATCAGATTGTTTTCACTTTTGGAAATACACAGTTTAAGTTAGGTGAGAGCACCGAGATGCAGACAGTGCAGGGGACTAGATACATTAAACCCGCTCGCTTGTTGGAAATTCATTGGACTGTTCTCACATGTGACTAACTTGTTTTTTGGAAACTGGCTGAAGAAGTGAATGCCAAAATCAAAGTGCCTCAGACAATTGTGTTCTCCCATGCACATCTGTTACATAACATCTAGAAGAGGTAAGGGCTGGGGTGCTTGTGGGAAAACAGATTAGCAGTATGGTGAATCAACAGAAGTGGCTCCTTCCAAATAACAACTAACAAAGTCCATCTTCCAGCACCTCCAGCTCATCTGTTCTTATCTCACTCTTGCATGCAAATAAATAAAGGTTCCCAAATTGTTGCTGTAAAGTTGGAGCCCTAAATTTTAGCCACTTCCAGAAATAAAAATTTCCCCAGACTCAAATGTTGTAAGCGTGTGTACTTTAAAAACAGTCAAGACAGAGTGGAATTAGGAGTACTGTTGATAACTTTGTACACAAAGGAGATGTTTACAAAATAATCCATGTCACAAAACAAAACAAAAAAATAATAATTCATTAACACTACATAAAAGCATAATCTAAGTTTTAGTATGGGCAGCCTAACAAACAACAAAAATAAAAATATACCAAAATATACCATGAGCTGGAACTTGCTTTAAGTGGATTAGTTGTATGGGCTTTGTATGCGCTTTAAGCCTTTAATTATACTTATTCAACAGTACCTGTCAAATGCAATTGCTGATGGCAAACTATAATCACATACTAAGGTAAATTGGACTCATACAAGTCCACTTCTTAATAGACTCTAATTTAAATTTTCTCAATTGCAGAGAAATAATAGAATGAAAATCCTTGTAAACTGAGAAACTGCAGGTGTGAGCTTGAAGAACAACCAAATTCACTTAAAAAAAACTACTAAGGACAAAGAGGGCAGCTTTTAGTCTCCCAATACTGTAATATTCACCCTAATGAATGGTATAAGTTTAGGGTCCCATCTTTCTGTGACCTTATGTCCACAGATAGTAAATAAGATTAGGAAGGATACTTACCAGCAACAGGTTAGTAAACACTTTCATAATAAGCCAGTACCCCTTTCAACACTAAAGTCATTCTAACAGGATGTTTTTCGACAGTGCATTGGTACAACTGTTCCTTACTATATTTAGAAGCACACTGAAGTTATGAATCCTGCATGCCAACGATGGTGCCAAGCTTGTCAGCGCCGTCCAAGATGCAAACATACTGAACCACTAATTGTGCACATGAGAAGTAAGCCTGCAGCTTATGTGACTACATTCAAATAACCAGTGATCAAATCAGGTTTGAATTAAATACATTACAGTTTGTTATCATTTACAGTGTTCAGCATCATAAAGAATCTTAATTCAGCTCTGTCGGGTTACTGTTGTGCTTTGCATTGCACTCTATTGTAAGCTGTTTTCATTTTGTTCTCCCCCTGTACCTCATCACCCCATGCACGAACCAATTTGGCACAAAAAGAAAATCTACATGGAAAAACTGAAAAGTGAAACCACACCAAATTTATATTGAGTGGTACAATATGTCCTTTAAGGTAGAACTTATGTAAGTGGATGAATAGTGAAAAAAACCAACAATTTCCACAGCCACAGAGTGAAGGTCTGTGGAAAATTCCCCATTTGGGTATGTTCTCAATTAAGGCAGTTTACTCTCCAGCATGAAATTGAAGAACCACCTCCAGGATGACTCTGCACTTTTTCAGTGCACTTGAATGAGTTGCATGGAAATCAATAAAATGTTTATTCAAGTGTAACTTCCAAGGAAAAGCAGGTCAGTCAGAGCGAGTAGAAGTAAAATTTGCATTTGGAGGAAGAGTCGCTCTCTTTCCATTACTTGCTTTGAAGGAATCACAAGGGGATTATAACACTTTCTTTACTGGGGGTCTGGAAAAAACACAAACACAAAGTAAACTAACAAACCACAATCTTTTTACTCCCAACAGAGACTTCCTGGGTGATGCTCTTCATGCTGATTGTTAGTACAGCTTCGGCATCCGGGTTCACGTCACTGCAACCCACTTATGCAACATCCACCAAAGCTTTGTTATGACAGCTTCAAGTTGATACATATACAAAGAAAAAGAGTAATTACCAGTTTAACTCCTGATCTGATTTTAACATTATGTAGAGTTAGAGTTACTTTTTCAAACTTGGAACTTGATGAATAAACTTGAAATAAACTAAAAATGATGGTTTTCACAAAACTAAATGTTGGACAACACATAAATATGCACAACTCCAGAGATTATTTTCATTGTTCTTTTTGTTTTTTCTTTTAATTGTGATATCTATGAAATTGTCCTAAATTGGTGTATCAAATCATCCATTTGTACCTACTGTTCAACAAAGGGGGCAATATCCCTGAAAGCTTACGTGAGAAGACATGTACAGGTATTCTTGTGGTGGATATGTGTGGGAAACTGAAGCCAAAACTTTGTGTTGAGGTACAAACGAATGGAAAATGCAGCCTTGTAAAGGTGATTTGTTAAGGATCTGATTTCAATCTGTTCTCCTGGGAAAGTGCTCTGAGTGCAGACTACAACTGTCAATTTAATTAAGATTTAAGTTACTTAACACATGCAGGTTTAAATCCTGTCAGTCCCTATAGTGTAAAAAACAAAAACAAAAAAACCCACCATTAATCTGACAGGGAAAAATAGGAAAGCTCTGGAGGATTTTATCAGGGAGGGGAAAAACACGAGTTCTCAAAAATAATAAAGACATGTCCTACTATTGAGTATGAAAGAAATATTATTATATTTTGATTACAGGACAAGTGGATTCCCTTATTTCCTTTTCCATGATGACTCTGTTTACTGAATGGATATTTCGAGGCCATCTACTGGCAAAAAACTGGACTGCAACTTATTTATCACAAAAGCTGTACACAGTGTTCTCTAAACAAGGGGGGGCACTAAGTTGAAGCCATTCTCCCATGTTGATTTTGTTAAGCATACGTCGGGCACATATAAGTATCCTTCAGAACTTCTGTTGTTTCGAAATCAACAAGATTCATCTGTTGATATATCCATAGATATTTTTTTTCATTCAGAGACTGAGCTGAAAACATCGTGTTTTTTTCTAAAGCAACACAGATGTCTACAATAAGATGCATTCTAAAATTCACCCTTTTTTCTCTTTTTCGTAGAGCTGGTGATTTTCCACAGTTTTGGCTTCTGACTTGGCAAAATATCAGGTGAACAGTGACATCTTGTGGTCGTTACCCCAAAATGCTCATGGACTTAAAATAGAGGTGAAAATAACTTTGCTGTGATCTGAAACACCGTCATCAATGTGATACTTTATAGACTTTTGGACAGTACGGTGCTCACTCTTAGATTATTACTAACGGTTAGAGTTTAACGGGGAATGAAAATATACTTGAATATTAGCTGTGCTGAAACGGTTAGTGTTGGTCAAATGTTTTCAGCTCAGTGTAATTATTTAACAAGCAAATGGTTTAAATTTCTGTCCGTCTCCACCTGACCTCATAATGCATTTAATTAAAATATCAATGCACTAGTCGCATACTTACAAATACGACCATTATTTTATACCTGTTCAAAAACAAAATATGTCACTCACTAATAGCAAGGGCGAGTAAACTTAAACTGAGCAAAAATGTTTCCAGGTCTGTGATATGTAATTTAAGTAGAGTGTTGCATTTTGTTTCTTCCTTGGCTTAAAGGTAATTTTAACGTTTCATTAACGCCCTCCTGAGAGCGTAACCTAAATATCAATGCGCGGACGGCGGCACTAACTCACACATTATCAAAAACATTTTATTTTCTTCTTTTTTTGTTGTTGTTGTTGTTGTTTTTATTTCTATTTTTTAAAGCTGTTAAAACAAATTAATAAAAAGAAAAGAAAAAGAGTCAAAAAGAGTGTTGGTAAACTAAAAGTTAATTAAAAGTTAGTCTTTCCAGTTCAAGGATCCAACTTAAGCGAGTAAACTGTTAAAGTTTCCGACTTTCTACCGTCCAACGCAATCTGAAAGTCTCCGTCTGATGCAATTACTCAACAAGTCGTATGTAAAACGGGTGGCAAGTTCAGTGAATTGAGCCCGGCTGTGAAGATATAATTGCTGCTGCTGACTTGCAGGATAGATGCTGACCTACAGAGGCTTGCTGCCAAACTCCGCCCGTTAACGCAACCGGACATCTCTCAAAGAGTTATACTAGTACCCGGGCTAGTATATCTCCCTGGCATCTCCGGGATCTGACCTGCTCGCGTGGAGACTCCAGGGTAAGCTGCTCTATAAAACGATTTAATGTGTGAAATTACAAAATAATGAGTTGTTTTTATTTTTATAGTAATATAACGCTGCGGGAACACATAGTAAAGTTCTGGTGTCATATGACGAGCATGGTGTCAGAGCATGTGTGGGATATTTACATGATACTGGTGCATGCAGCAACAGCAGACTTGCTGCAGAAAGTCTGTGTGGCATCAGTTATGAGTAAAAAATAAATAAATAAATAATTCAAAACACATTTCTGACAAAATCAGTGTCATTCTGCAGATGTCTACTGGGACAGATGTTGACAAAAAAAGGAAAAGGAAAAGGAAGGGAAGTGTCACTCATTTTCCCCTGGATGGATACATCTTGAGTAACACTCACAGTGTGAATATAGAGTCTTCATTTGGCAGTAATGGTGTAAGGATGGAGCCATTCCCAGAGAGTAATGAGACTGGAATCCTTTATCTGAATCCTCAAACACCAAACTTCTCTCTTGTGGAGAGGTTTGCAGGGCTTTCACCAGGAGAAGAAACACCAATCCAGGATGAGCAAGAACACAAAGGGGCATCGCTACGATGCACTACATACACTAAGACCAATGAAATATGTAAACCAAATGACGTGCTCCAGGATGCTGTGACACAGAATGAAAGCATGTTCTTGAAACAATCCAAGAGCCAAAGTGATGTCTCAGACCAACAGAGGACATCTAAGCTAGAGTTAAGTAGTGAGGAATCTTCTCCAAGCGAAGGTGAGAATAAGACCAAACATCTGAATGTAAATAGTCCTTCACTTATGAAATTGCTTAAAAAGTGTAAAGACGACAAAATCCCTCGACTTTTGGTAGCAATGAAAAAACGCAATGGAGTTGACACTGACACAGAGGAACGTCCATTCAAATGCACGCACTGCCAATGGGCTTTCAAGAAGCTGTGCAACCTGCAGAGTCACTTACAAACACACACAGGCCTCAAGCCGCATGTATGTGATATATGTGGCAAGGCTTACTCTCATCAAGGCACGCTGCAGCAACACAAGCGTCTGCACACGGGTGAAAGACCGTATCACTGCCCCTTCTGTGTCAAAACCTATATCTGGTCCTCAGATTACCGTAAGCATATCCGTACACACACTGGTGAAAAGCCATACATCTGTGACACCTGCGGCAAGGATTTCATCCGCTCTTCAGACCTGCGGAAGCATGAGCGGAACATGCACACCAATGACAAGCCCTTCCCATGCACGCACTGCGGCAAGACCTTCAATAAACCCCTAGCTCTGAAGCGCCACGAGCGTAAGCACCTGGGAGAAAGACCCTTCTCCTGCCCCGACTGTGGGAAGAGGTTTGCCCTGGCTAGCCGCATGGCAGAGCACCAGAAAATCCACAGAGGAGTGCGTCCTTTTGTCTGCTCTGTGTGCTCCAAGTGTTTCACAAAGTCCTCCAACCTGACCGAGCATGAAGCCATTCACAGCGGAGTGCGGCCCCATAAGTGCACAGAATGTGGCGTGGCATTTGCCATGGCTTCCCGTCTTATTCGTCACCAGTTCATACATAGTAAAGAGAAACCCCACAACTGCGTGGGCTGCAGCAAGAATTTTAGCCACCCAGCAAAACTGAAGCTTCATCAGGAGCAAAACTGTGCAGGGAGGATTTTTGTTTGCACAGAATGTGACAAATCTTTCCAGTGTTCCACAAAACTTGCACAGCATGTGCAGAAACATGGGGACAAAAGTGTCGCAGCCTGTTAAAGACAAGAACTGTACATATCCATTACTGTGCTACAGCTGTTTCATTTCAGTTATTAAGGTCAAGAAACATTGGACAAAAGGTTATAGGGCACCACTTTACATATGCTAATGAGCAATATTTATTTAGAGTGCCATGAGCTGTAAAATCTTCACTCTGTTTCCCCAGGGTGCTGGGTTCCCACGAGAATGTCTTGGGATAAAAATTACCGCCAGCACAGCACTGACACTGGAGCTGACAGTTTAATGGTGTGATATGAAACTCATTAAAAGAGCACTGAACCCTTTTTTAAAACTGTGAATGCACTGTAAATGTAATTAATGTTACCCACAATATAGCAGTTTTGCATTTAGGCATTTAGGCATTTTATCATACGACTTCTTCAATCATGCACTACAGCCATGAACTTTACAACACATTTCCCAAAGGAAGTGTGGAAATACATAAATGCACCACCACTCTGTAGCAACAGTGGCAGAAGCCAAACATACACTAGACATACCAGCTTCAAATGATAGGCAGCTTATTGTTCTTAACCCTTGCGAAGAATAATACAAATACAATTACAATATTTAAGTACTGCTCTTGAGTAGATAAGATTTTGCATCACTGATACTAAAAACATTACTGTGACAACATTAATAGACCAGTGCATTTGTAATCATTCAGGGAAGCTGGATTGCCAGTCAGTTACTGCTTACTCTTTTTGCTGATTTTGACTTTTTGGATGTGAATTTCACGTACTAGTACTTTGTATTCATAGTGCGCTTTATTTATTCAACTACAGCATTTGTCATGCTTACTTTTGTAGTTTAATTTCTATTTTACCAACAGAAATACACATAGTGAGAAAAATTGAGTTTGCCCGGATACAGAGTGTGATATTTTCTAAACACAGTAATAGCATTTATGATATTGTACTAGATGTCAGATTCCTATACGTTAGGTTTAAATGTATTTTAATCATGCATGCTGCCATCTTCTGAGTTTTGGTTCTTTGTAATCATATTGCTACATGTACAAGAAGCGTAGCATGTTTGGAGTTTATCAGTGAGTAAAAGTGAACTAGCATTTTACTGTGAATCCGAATCTCAATAAAGATTTTGTATAAGATGTCTGCCTGTTGAGGAGGTTTTTTTATTTGTTTATTTTCCAATTATCAAAATATGTAACTTTGTTCGAAATATATTAGGTTCTAGTATAGTCTCATCTGGATGCCATTTTAAGCAGTCTTTCATAAATCCACTCTGATAATTTGTATAGTGACACTTTATTGGCAGGACGTATGCCGTAGTTCACATGCTGCTCATCTGCATGTGTGTGTTTGTTTGTGCGTGTGTTGAATTCAAGGCCAGCGTGTGCCACTCATTCTTGGCTACTGCAGACTAATCGTAAAAGGAGACGGCACCTGCCGTGTTGTCACTTGCTCTACATTAATTGAGAGGAATTGCAGCTATTTCTTGGCAAGATGTAATTATTCAATATGTGACTATTAACATGACTGCAGATACAGCTTTTAATAATACTTTCCTCTGCTGCGAGAATCTGCTGAAAAGCTAGAGAATAAACACATTTCATGTGGTCGTATAGAGGTACAAAAACACAATACATTGAAACTTAAAGTCAAATGACTTAACAACATCCCAGTTACATCCAAACATGTTTACACGGTGACACTGAAATAAAAAAGGTCAATCTAAAATCAATTACAAGAGTATATATTACTGTTTTTTATATACAATTTAAAGAGCAGTGTGTAAAATCAACCTTTTATATGCTGAGCTCCATTTCATTACAAATAAGTCATCAGCACATAAACAGTTTGGTCCTGGAAGCGTCTGCTCTCTGGTGGGTGTAGAGGCTGTAAGAGGGTACTGGGTATTTGGCTGGTAGAGGTCTTCCCTGAGCTATCCTCCCCTCTCTCGCCATGTGGTATCATCAATCTTGGCAGTATGACAACATGAGAAGACACTATTCCAATTTTATTTTCAGCATTTATTTTCTGTCCCGTGTGCAATTTAAAATACAACTGTTGCACTTTTCAGATGACAGAAAATAATCAAGTACTGCCCATGATGTGGTACAGCTCTGCAAAGCTGGGCTACAAATTATGCTTAAAAAGCTTCTGTGACCACAGCATTTATTAGTGTGCGTCTTATTTCTGTTTTAAAACAGTGGTTGGAGCATAGATAATATAACTGCAGTGGTATATGTGTGTATATCTTTAAATATTTTCCATGCTTATATTTAGCTGGATATTTAATTGCAGCATATAGCACAGATGATCGTGGCATAGTGATCACAGTTACACCAACATTTTTTGCCACAGTAGAACTTCAGCCCCAGTGTTGCTGGCGTGATTGCTCTGAGTTAAGCTATCCCTTTCCCAAGATATGTACTGCGTCTGCTGGTAATTTCCCCTAAGTCAGCTTTTAGAACACACCTCAGCTGTTTTTGTCACTGCAATATGAGTTGATATCCAAGTCGATGCAGAGTATTCCTGTAACTAACAAGGAACATCATGGTTTGCAAGCTCTAGGATTTTAAAGGGCATTACTAAAAAAGAACTAGTGAGCGGTATGCATCTTACAGTACACGACATGTGGTGTGACATTGTGATATCCTCACTTTTGGTGCAAGACGCATGACCCTGCAAACAGAACATGTTTAGTTAATGTGAATCCGTAAAGAATTATAAAGAATCAATATGCTTATCTTTAACCTCCTAAGACCCGAACTCTTCCACGACATGCATTTTTAATTTCTCTTTGATATTTGGGCATATTGGGGCCAGATGAATGTAAAAACAAAGAATTACCTGATTTTTTTTTAACCTTATTTTTGTTTTTAAGAAAATTAAGAGCCACATCTGAGGATATTCATTTAAAATTTTGATAGAACAGTAGCAGTATAATGCCCTCGTAAGTGGATATCAGGCCCATGTAGAGCAAAATTGAGTATTTTAGTCTAAATAACCCAAAATGTGATGTCCACATATGTGGACGGCAGGTCCTAGGAGCTTAAGTAATGTCATTTACCTGTGACAGAGGTGAGTCTCACGGTTTCTAACCCAGCTGCTGGCCTATAGTGAAGACATGGGTATTTAAAGAAAATGCTCACAATTGTAAAGTTAAATGGAGGTAAAATGTCCTCAGTAACAGCCGAAACACTTGCAATGTTTTAAGTTTCTGCACTAAAAAAAATCCAAGCGGTGTCCATCATGACTGTAATATATGAAACTGGACACGCTAGCTAAGACACTCATTGACCTCAGAACATACCATAAGAATGTGGAAGCTGACAACATGTTTATGTTGAAATCTATTATTAAAATAGTGATAAGTGACTAACACTGACACAGAGCCAGAATATTATGTAACTGATCACGTGACCCACCTGCTTTCCGTGAGAATGGATTAATCCCAGCAGTGGAAGACTGTGGTGGAAACGTGCCAGGAGGGATACTGGCAGGCGGTGGAGGAGGACAGACGTCAGCAGATGGCGAAAAGTCCTGTAACATACACAGCGATTAGTATCATTAAATGAAAACTGAGATCACATCTGAGCTCATAGTATGCTTGATACTTACTGTGTGAGCTGGGCCTCCCTGCTCTGAAGCCTCTTTTTGGACCACTTTAGGTTTTGACTTGAACCAGCCACTGAACCATCCTTTCTTTGTGTTCTGCTTTTAACACAGAACAAAGTGTGATGCATGTAAACTAATTCTAATGTCACTGAAAGCTGTGTGACATATGATAGGCAGCCCACCCACCTGTTTAGGAGGCTCAGTGGTGTCCTCAGAAGCTTTCAATCCTTGAGGGACAATCTGCTCGACTTGTCCCGGCTGACCCAAGTTCGTCTCAATCATCTGACCGTGCATCTTCAAAGGCAAATAAAGGCAAACATTTTAACTTACAAGCAGCACTAATCAATGCACAGCACAATACATTTGAATGTAATCTTTAAAATTATGCTTATGTGATAAATAAATCAAAGCGAAAAGTTGCCAGTGGAATATTAAAATGCATTTCTCACCATCCCTGCTCCAGAGGATGCTCCGGCCCCTGTAAAAGCAATAAAAAGAAAATGTCACACTGACTCACCGCGGGCCATAGTAAATACCCGAACAGAGAAGGGAATGATTGCTGTCTAACATTAGAGTCTCACCCTCTGCTATTGCTGGCAGATTATTTGGAGGACAATGTTGTGAGGCACTTTTGACTTCACCACTATCTGTGTTATGATAACTGAAGTTCTGGCTTGGAGCCACTGTGGGCACTGAGGGAGTATAGGCCACTGTTACTGGTGTAGCCGGGCAGTGGGCCTGTGGCCTAGACAAAGAGGCAGAGAGAGATCAGTGACTTAATAGACTCTGTCAGGACTCAGTTACACATATCAAGTAAGAGTGTTGTCTGTGTGAAAGAAAAAGTAAATGAGGCACACCAGTCCTGAGCTGCTCCCATGCCCCATGACCTCACTGCCATTTCCTCAGTGTCTCCTCCATCTTCATGCAATATGCTTTCTTGGTCCTCATGTCCTCTATAATAAAGGAGTTCAGGCTCAGGACTCTGAATGCCGTGGCTCAAATCATCTAAATCTGATTCTGCATAGGGAAAAAAAGCATTTTATTAAGGTATACTTCTGCTCTACAGTGTGAAAAAAGCTACACAATGCAAAGTTACCTGAGGGCATTTCATGTGACATAACAGTATTCCCAGGAGCTGGCTGGTATGCTTCAGTAGAGTCGACAGTTCCAGTCTAATAAAGATAACACCATATTAGTTACAGAGTTTAAGTTCCATTACAGCTATGTTAGCAGTGTGAGTTTGTACCGTGTACACTCCACAGATGCTAATATTTCCCAAGTACAACATTTACCATGTGATGAAATTAATTTGACAGTCATTTTGTTATAAAGCCAAAATGACAATAGTTAAAAAGAAGTGAAATATTGGTGGTGCTAGACGAAAGGAGCTAGAGCTGTCTTTGCAAAATTCAGAAGCAACCATTCAATATGTTCATCTTATGTCAAACTTGTCATCATAGGCTACAGTGCCTGGGATCCCTGCATGTCTGTACCAAATTTCATGGTAATCCATCCAATAGCTGCTGAGATATTTTAGTTCGCTCTACAGTAGAGGAGCAACCACCAGATGGGATAACATTACCAACTCTACTGACACAGTAACATGACTAAAAAAGCTTTGCTACACAACTGGCATAACCAATATTCAATACATTTTATAATGATTAATAATTATTATTTTTAGTAGCATAATCAGCCCTGAATGTTTACATAAATATGGAAACTGAAGCAATTTAAGGGACCATTTTTATTCCTTTAAAATCTATTGAAGTAGTTTTTTTTCTTATTAATGAGTAAGTAAAGGGATTTGAAATGTAGAGAAAGATATAATGAAAATATTTAGCGGTCTATCATAAATGGCTGTGAGGCAGGATATGAACCCAATACGCTGGATTCAGGAAATGGAACATGAACTCAAAAAACAGCTCTAATGGTGAAGTCTTCAATTCACAGCTGTAACCAGGAATCAAAAACCTACGAATCTAGGGTAAAATTCAGAACAATGGAGCACATAACCGAGAGTAAAGCAGGAACCGCAGGAACCACAGAAAGCATGGAGCAGAGGAGCACATAACACTGAGAAAGGACACAAAAAAGGGCAAGAGGAGACTTGAGTTATAAATACACACAAGGTACTTGGATGGGAAACACCAGGGAACACAGCTGGAACTAATCAGGGAAATTAGACTCAGGAAAGTAAAACTGAACACTAAACACGTAGGGCAAAGGTTAACAAAATGAACCAGGAAATAACTAAGGGAGGCAGGAATACACAGAGACCCTAACCAAACCTAAACATGAAAAAACTAGATGTGAAATCAGAATTTTGAAATAAAATAAAAAGAAACCAAGAAACACTTTAATTTAAAAAAAAGGTATCCCAGACCCAGGGACCATGACACAACCATCAGAACAATGATGATTTGCGAGCCTAATTCATGAAACAACTTCCTACTACTTATTTTTATATCACAGGAACGCAACAGTAACTTATGTGTGCAAATAATACCACTGATATCTGAAAAAATATGCCTCACTTACCGTTTTGATTAGGTACCTCGTATCACTCCTGTTCAAGGTGTGATGAGGGAAAAATGTGCACAATAAAATCACAAGTCACTTGTGAGCAGTTGTGATTGCTGACAGTGCTGAACTGATGCTAAGCTAAATTAGAAACCCTCATATATCATACATTTCCTCCACGATTTAATTCTTCCTTGTACAGCAGTGACAACGGAGACATTTCCTCTCACACACAGGTAAACATAGTATGATGTGAAAAGACTGAAGAACCTGATCACCTGTAAACTGTGGTGCCTAGCACGTAGGTGCTTCAGCCAATCAGGTTCTTGCCCGTCTCTATGGAGCCCTGCTTCACTGAACTGACCCTCTGAGTATCTCAGTCTGTCTGACAGCTGCAAGAAAAACATACATACAGTATAACCATTGTGTCGTAATTGAACAGATCACTGATAGTTAGTCAGATGTGTAAGACAACCTGTAGGTTTACCTTGACGACTTCACCAGTCAGCACAAAGAAAGGCTCCTGATGCCTGAGGATCGCCTGTCCGACCACCTCACAATAATGAAAGGCCTGAGATGAAAGCCCACAGTCCAACAGACGATTGGCGTACAGGAACTTATACACCTGACCAAAATACAACAATAACCACAGTCATGCATTTATTGCAGATTTAATGGTAATGATTCCAAATATTTAAGTCTTTGCTAAGGGTTGTTTGATCTAATGCAGTGAGTCTAAAATAGTGTCCAGAGATACAAAAGATGGGCAAAGTTTTGCCGGCAATCTTTATCCTTCAAGATCAGGTCCTCTACCAGAGGTCTAGGACTTGAGGGTCCCAAGCAGTATCTTTGCTGTTCCTAGGACTGCGATCTTCTGGACAGAGATCTTGGAAGTTGTTCCTGGGATTTGCTGGAGCCTCTCAACTAGCTTGGGGGTCACTGCACCAAGTGCTCCAATTACCACTGTTACCTTCACCTTCCAGATGTTCTCAAGGACCATACATTGCAACAAAAAGATATTCTGATTCTGAATGAAATGTTAATGTATTATCTTCCTGTATTGAATCCAAACTAGAAACCTTTTGTTAAACTGTGTAAAAGTGTCTAATAAATTGATGGGGGGAAATGTATTCTATGTGCTAGTGGAGCTGTGTTATAATGGAAAAATGTTAGATGTTAGATGACACAGAGAATATTCGGTGCCTTTAAATTTGATATTTCCATTTGGTACACCATTAACACAAAAAATATAAGTAGCACCCACTTGAAAGGAGGGTATTGAAAAGCTTTTGTTCCCAAGAGTCTGGCAATACTCATATAGTTCAGTGCACTGGATGGCAGTGTTTGTGGCAAAGCACTCAAACAATTTCCTAGAGGAAATAAAAACAGACAAATTCAAAGCAAAGAGCTGACAGAAATTAAGATCAAAATAAGACATGCACGTGTTTCAGCAGAAAATTAAGCTTGTGCTGTCAGTATAACCAGATGAACAGCACTTGGACTGATGAATGGCAGCAAGTCTGAATCACAGCTCACCTGTGGCTGCTGCCTAGAAGTGCCAGTCTCTCAGCCTTCTGTGTAAACACCCCGAAGGGAACACTGGCTGTCAAGTAGCACACATGGGCAGCATGTATGAGGCCTCTGGAGGCTGCACAGGGAAAAGCAACACACATCAGTTTGTATGTGTGTGCATGACAACCTGTCAGTCAGTCGGTGTATCAGTACCGAGTGTATCTCCCATGGTGACGATGGCCTTCTGTTGGATGGCTGGATCTCCTGTCTCATTGGAGAGCATAACAGCCAGATGGGGCCTCCAGTCTCCCCATTTTTCATTTCCACAGCACTGAGCACAGAAAATCACTATTAAACCTTAGTAATAAGATACAGGCTATAGCATAAGCTTGTCTTCATATAAGAGTTTTGTTAGGTTCTGGATATTTTACCGTGGCTGCAGCAGGAATTCTCCCAGAACGCAGCTGGAAGAGAGTCTGGAGGGGATCACTGGGCGTTAGCTGGCCTGTGAACCTGCCAACAGAGCAGCCTGTGTCACTGCACGTCTTAAGCAAGGCTTTACAAAAACAGGAACTATCCCATTTAAAGTGCATCTGTTCTGCTAGTATGCACACAAGTGAAACACCACACTGATAGCTCAGATTCTGCCCCTCTTGTCAATTACAAATCAAAATCAGTCTGCCTATCTGCCAGCCTTCTCCCCAGACATTCCTCTACTGACAACCTGCTGCTGGGCTGCTGAGACATACCACTTAGTCTGTACAAATAGTCTGTAAAAACTAGACTGGGTTACATGATAAATAGCTCACGGGAGTTTAATGAGAATATCTGTATTATAATGATTTCTGTTTATTACTGTTAATGAAAACTAAACAAAAAAGAAAACTAGAAATAAATGATTTTAATTACGAGGCTTTGGTACCAATTTTTAGTGTATGAGGGAAAGCCAACTGTTCTTCTCTAATACGTTTGGTGAACTTTTCAAACGTTTCCACTGACAAACAGCACCTATATTGTCATTAATTAGTTAGTAAATAAAAATGACAGTGAAACTAAAAAAACAACAAAAAAACTAAACATTTTGAAAACAATTAAAACCAACCAGCGCGGTTAGACACACACACTCTGAAACTCTGAAAAATAGCTGACGCTCAAATTAATTGAAACAAAAATATAAAACAAAAAAATTAATGCAATATGGTGCAAAAGCCAAACGGAGTGTTTATGGCAAACTGAGTTTGTACAATTATAATGATCTTCAAAGTTAATATCAGGCATGAATATCTTTATTTTTCAAAACAACCTAAACCCCCTTAAGCAGCTTTCTCATAATTTCTTTAGGTAGTCTTCAGGAATACTTCTCCAGGCTTTTTGAGGGACACTCAAAGCTCTTCTTTGGAAGGTTGATGGCTTCTGCTTCATGACAGAACCTCCACTGTGTTTTCAGAATGGTGGTAGATACTCACTACAAGACTTGTTGCCACTGATTGTCAGTCCATGTTTTGATTAATTTAGCATAGTGGAATGGCTCATCCAGTGGGATCAATTCTAGGGAAGCTTCAGTAGATAGATCAAATGAAGTGACAGATGTAATTCTGAGGTACACTTTCAGCTCTTTGCTGGATTTCTCCCCCTATTTCTAAAGGATATTGCTTTCAGATGCTGCTTCATCTGCTGTAGATTTTAGGGCTGCTACACCTTATTTTATCCCCCCTTTGTCAAGTTTCCCGTTTTCATTTTTTAGGATATGTGCCAGGTTTTTGATTAAATGCTCTATAGGAATCACCTTGCTGGGACAAAAATATATTATATGCCTGTGAAACTGTGTTTTCTTCAGTGTCCTTTATAGATTCAACTACATAAATGGGAATAATTTAAACCTTTGCGACAGGCTGCTGGTGACAAAGTGATTAAAGAAATCATTTAAGATTGGTTATTTGCTAAGTTTTCTGCTATGTGTAGACACAAGACTGGTTCATCTCTTGAGTTCGGTGCCTTGTTATGTTTGAATGAGTCATAGGTCAGTGTTCAGGACCACGACTGGACTGAACTGGACTGAAAATGAGTGAAAAGCAGTCAATGTCCAACGAAAAAACTTTGAAAGACCTTCAGAAAGCCTGGAGAACTATTGCTCAAGACCACTCCAAGTCTAGTTTCCTGTTCTGGAAGCAGAATATGTAACCTCTACTTTTAAAAAGTAACCTTCTCATCACTACTCCTAATCTTAGCTGTCCTTGCGCCTAAAGGCAGGAAAGTCTGGGTACTCACTGTGATTGCTTTCAGCAAAAACAATCAGATCTCATTTTAAAATATTTCTATCTAGCATATCAGATCACTAAGGTACTGTTGGACAAATGAAAAACCTCTTGGGAGTGCTAGAGGAAGTTACTGGAACATCAAAGTTTCTATTTTTCATCCTCTGAGGATTTGAAAGTCCACATTTTGTGGAAATATATCAAATAATTTGAGTCTGGACCAAAATGGACCGACAGGAACATTTCTCACACTTCCTAGTAGTGCTAACGCAAGTGTGAAGGAAGCCATAAATATCTAAGTTTAGCAATTCTTGACAAATTACCACATAGAGCTGTGTGCTGATTTCTCTCAGCTGTCACGTCTCAGAGGCCATGAGTTTTCTCACCTGTTCAGTACAGTCATATAGGACCTGTTGTCCATTTTGCTGGCCAGAAAAAGTGCATGTCCCCACAGGCCGCTGGTCATAGCCGACTCCAGGGCCTCCTGAAAACCACATATGAAAGATAGAGACTGAGCTACAGTACACAGTACAGACTGATTAATATTTGATTATTTTATCCTGACTAAATGTGACTGACTAAATTCTTGCATATATACACATGAATTTAACTTGATTAGTTTCATTTTATGCTAATTTATATATTTACTCCAGAGCATCCCAGAGGAAACATTGTAAATTTGCATTCATTATACAATATCATATTACCTGTTGCTCTAAAGAGGTCTCTATAATGTTTCACGCAAAATCAAACATTAGAGAAAAGTGCAGAGGATTAAAACTAAAATCATGTCTCATGGTCACATTAATTTATCTTGGCTCTGTGCAGTGGGCCTGACGTCTTTTGAAGCCACTAGAGTTAAATGCTAGACTTGTCAGCAGCTGTTAAAAAGCTAATTCAAGGTGAATGTGGAGACCTTCTTTCTTCCAGCCAGCAGTAGTTGAGTGTAGGTCTGCAGGCCCTTCTCAGAGTTCTCTGAGCTAAAGCTGCTCCGGTTTCCTGTGAGCAGGTCGTCTCCTTTGCAAGGTGGTGCTTCAGCAGTTGTATCCTCATTGAAGTCAATAAGCGTGGGGGCATCTGATGGGCAGCTTCCATCTGAATGTGAGTCCTGCATCAGCAACTCTGCGATATCTGACCCGACTATTTGCTGAAATACCAAAATACAGTGACAACTGTATCAAAAATAATCACAATAATTGCCCTGATGTCTCTCTGATGGCAATGTGATCCCTCTACATACTGTGTAATGCCAACACATAATCCACTTACTCCATTCTGTCTGCAGAGCAATATCAGAATATTCCACAAAAGGGCAGCAGAGCTTTTATCTTGCAGTTTGTTGTCCCTCGTGCAGGCGCCTGCCATCTGGTGGGCAAACTCTATAGCATCCACTTTGTGCAAATCCTCCCTTCAGTAAAATATACATAACATTCAAACATGGAAGTCTCACAAGTCTAATAATAATCCTAGATCTGGCATACAGCTGAATGCAGTTTGTTATTGTCAGAATTACGAAACCAAAGACTATTACCTGGTTAAAGGCCCTGGGAAGCTTCTCATTTCATGCTGCTCCTGTGTCTCACTTAGAATAACCTATGTACATTTAAAGACAAAAATAATGTCTTGAAACCTTACTGGAAACATTACTGCTAATGTTTTATTGTAAGGGCCAATTTACTCTCCTGTAGCTGTAAATTATAAAGGTATTTCTAAAACAAAAATAAAATAAAAGCCCATTTCTGCAAGATTTACTGTTTAGTACAGAAAACTGGATAGTATTAACTACTGTAGTTACTAACGTACCTAGTGGTTATATTTAAGATTATAAGGTGTCAGTCTGCTGAACCAGAACCCCAATACAGGAAGTCTGGATCAGCCCTCTGAGTTAAAAAAAAAAAAAAAAAAGAAAAAAAGTCCAGCCTCTGACCCAGAGTATTACCCAGCAGGCTAAATTTCATGGGGAAGCGTTTAACTGTTTGTAGACTCATATCCACTGTTTTACTATAACTTTTAGTAAAAATAAAAATAAAAATTAAAAATTAAAAAATTAAAACACTAGAGGTACATTTGAAGAGAAAAATCCTCCATCAAGACTTATTCTCCCATGTGCAGTTTCAAAACATGGATTTATACTGATACTGACAGCAGACAAAACAGAACTAAAACCATGGTGGACAAAATGTGCCACATCGAGTAGAAATATAAAACATATATTTGTAGCTACTGAGTAGTGGAAAACTTAAAACCAATGTGCAGGAAAGACCTCAACAAATCAATATTCACCAATTAATAACCCTAACTACTCTGTGACATAAATATTTTGAAACTCAAAGAGTTTTTAGGTTTCCAAGAAACCATTATACATGCTGTGTTACACGTTTCAGGGGAATACAAAGCAACAACAGAAAAAATAATGTATTCTGTATTAGGGCTGTGCAATATGACCAAAATATCATATCCTTATATTAAGACATCTACTGTCCGATAACGATATAAATCACAAAAATGTAACATTTTCTGTAAATTCTGTGAATCTCGGGCAGCTCGACTTGCGTTAAGTGTTTCCAGCTAGGCATCGTGTACCTGGAGTTGAGTGTTTTAAGAAACTATACATTTTTAGACATAAGTTGTAACGGCCGCCGTTTTCTTTGTGAGTATTTATTACACAGCGTGCTGCGGGGAAAAGCCTGTTCTAACGTTTGAGTCTAAGGTTTATTTTTTAGCACCTGACGGCTCTTTTTTTGCTTCTCATCCGTAAACACTCTGCATCCTTCGCGTGATTCAGTTTATTTTGAAAAGTCTCAACAGGATCTTGAGCTTTATTGTGAAAGGCTTATGTGGACCAAGCGGACACGCGATGGTGTTACCGTCGTTGTTGCTAACGACAAGGCATAAAAACAAACGCTTGTCTGTCTGTAGTGTGGTTATATTAAATGTAAGAGAAAGAGAGAACTTTAAGAAATTAATATAGCCACTACAGTGACCATCAAAACGATGAAAAAAATATTTCCATAAACAGTTTATTTTGCGACACCACGAAACAAACAGTAGCGTAAAATGAAACATAGACATTTTTATATCGTCATCCGATATATATCGGTATATCGAACAGCCCTATTCTGTATGTATTTATTTATTTTATTTGTTATGGACCCATGTGTTTCTTTAATAAAGGGAAATTAAATTAAACAAATGACAATGCATGAAATATTAATGTTAATGGCTTAATTATCACTGACATGAGCAAAATAATTGTGGATTTGTGAAATCCTTTCCAACAGACCCAAATCAATCCTATTAGTCTGACTATAGTATACCTTTAGGACCCTTAAGGTCCATGAGAGTGCTATAATTTTCATCTGGTAAAAGATTAGTAGTATCCTCCATGAAAATCGGTTGCTTTTTTTAAACAACTTGACTGAACCTACCTCCAGACTGTGGATTTCCAGGTGGCTGACATTCTCCTGTGCTGACAAGCCTGTAGTGACCCGAATCAGTTGACCCGCAGGCCCAAAACTGATAACAGCATGAGGGATCGAGTACTTCAGAGGAGCTGACATCTGATGCACATGTGCTTGGTCTGAGAAAATACAAAGCTTTAAAAAAAGAGGCATAAGCAGAGACAATGTGGACGTGAGAGGAACTGCGTGCTCACCTCTATAGGGTTGAGGGGCAGCATCACTGTGTTCGGCTCCATTCATGTACTGACTCAGCTCATAGCTGCTGGAAGATAACCCTGAGTTTTTGGAGCTTTCTAATGTCCCAAGGTAAAAAGAGGAAATCTCTTCATTGTCTCTGGAGGGATTGTCCTCAAAGTCATTGAGGTAATGCTGAGAGCTGTCTCTCACCTGGTTGTACCTGAAAGAAATGCATTTTCATGTGCATTGCTTTCTTCTTCACTGCGAGAACACATAGCAGTTAAGTCTATGCTGTATTCGTGTGACTTTCTTATTTATTTTTACCAGTGAAACCAATATAACATCTCCACATTCACAAATATACATTTCTGACATTCAAAAACAAAACAAAAACAAATCAGCGACCAATATAGCCACCTTTCTTTCCAAGGACACTCAAAAGCCTGCCATCCATGGATTCTGTCAGTGTTTTGATCTGTTCACCATCAACATTGCGTGCAGCAGCAACCACAGCCTCCCAGACACCGTTCAGAGAGGTGTACTGTTTTCCCTCCTTGTAAATCTGACATTTGATGATGGACCACAGGTTCTCAATGGGGTTCAGATCAGGTGAACAAGGAGGCCATGTCATTAGTTTGTCTTCTTTTATACCCTTTCTTGCCAGCCACGCTGTGGAGTACTTGGACGCGTGTGATGGAGCATTGTCCTGCATGAAAATCATGTTTTTCTTGAAGGATGCAGACTTCTTCCTGTACCACTGCTTGAAGAAGGTGTCTTCCAGAAACTGGCAGTAGGACTGGGAGTTGAGCTTGACTCCATCCTCAACCCGAAAAGGCCCCACAAGCTCATCTTTGATGATACCAGCCCAAACCAGTACTCCACCTCCACCTTGCTGGCGTCTGAGTCGGACTGGAGCTCTCTGCCCTTTACCAATCCAGCCACGGGCCCATCCATCTGGCCCATCAAGACTCACTCTCATTTCATCAGTCCATAAAACCTTAGAAAAACCAGTCTTGAGATATTTCTTGGCCCAGTCTTGACGTTTCAGCTTGTGTGTCTTGTTCAGTGGTGGTCGTCTTTCAGCCTTTCTTACCTTGGCCATGTCTCTGAGTATTGCACACCTTGTGCTTTTGGGCGCTCCAGTGATGTTGCAGCTCTGAAATATGGCCAAACTGGTGGCAAGTGGCATCTTGGCAGCTGCACGCTTGACTTTTCTCAGTTCATGGGCAGTTATTTTGCGCCTTGGTTTTTCCACACGCTTCTTGCGACCCTGTTGACTATTTTGAATGAAACGCTTGATTGTTCGATGATCACGCTTCAGAAGCTTTGCAATTTTGAGACTGCTGCATCCCTCTGCAAGATATCTCACTATTTTTGACTTTTCTGAGCCTGTCAAGTCCTTCTTTTGACCCATTTTGCCAAAGGAAAGGACGTTGCCTAATAATTATGCACACCTGATATAGGGTGTTGATGTCATTAGACCACACCCCTTCTCATTACAGAGATGCACATCACCTAATATGCTTAATTGGTAGTAGGCTTTCGAGCCTATACAGCTTGGAGTAAGACAACATGCATGAAGAGGATGATGTGGACAAAATACTCATTTGCCTAATAATTCTGCACTCCCTGTACTTGCCTGTTTGTTGATTTCTTGTGTACACATTCTCCTCTAGCTTATTTCTACACTCACTCTTGATCAAGAGTGACCATCTATCACCACAACATATTATACTGAAACCCCAACATTATAGGTTTTCTTTTACTTTTTATTGTTTCTTCTTTTTTGTTTTTATTAAACCCTCCATACAAACTTTGTAGTGCTAGAGAACCGTTTAACCTGTCAACATTTCTGGATGTACCTCTCTCTTTTGTGCAGGTATCATTTTCACAGTATCATCAGATAGCAAAGGCACTGGCTTTGATAGAAGTAGAGTGCACTGACCCACCTGTACTCCTGAGCATTCACTCTTCCTAGTTGTTCTTGGTTGTGTGCCCTGTCATGGTACCGATCTGCTCTCCATGGTTCTTGAGGACCCCACTGGCCACCATCTTAAAAAACAGCGTTACACATCATCCCATCTCTCTTATACAGAGAGTAGAAGATGACTTTAAAAAAAAAAAAGCTTGGCTGTTTTGTATCACTACACCTTGTCGTCCATGCTGCCCTCTGTAGTCATAACAACCATAGCTGTCTCTGTAGTCCCAGTGGCTGTAAGGTGGATAGTCATAACCATGCCTGAAAATAAAGGAGAATCTTAATGAAGTCATTACATTTCCATCATCTGTGATGCACTGCATATCCCAGCATGCACTGTTAGCAAGGACAGAAAGCTACACTAAGCTCAGTGTTGGAACCAGGCTTCTTTTACCAACTGTTGTGCAACTTTTATCCTACATTGCATTCACAAACACACTAATAATACCCAAATAATAACTCCAGCTTAGTAGCCAGTTGGGGTCACTTGTAACTGTACAAACCTGGACAGAGGTCTTTGGTGCTCAGGTCCATACCCATACTGATACTGCTGACTGTTGTATGGATAAAAGTCAGGTGTAGGCAGAGGGAAATGAACATTGTAACGGGCATCAGGATGGCCCCAGTGCCTGTCCCTCTCTCTGAGGTCCGGAGGTGGATAGAGCTGGTCCCTTTCCTGCTGAGAGTGGCTGGTGTATCCCTCTCTGTCTTTTGTTCTGTGGGAATGACGGCCTGAGTCCGGCCAGTAGTGACCTCTGTGATCCATGATGACCCTTTAACACCTGCGGTAAAAAATGAGAAATGTCTGCAATCATTAATTCGCAGGAAGAAAGTTGCAAACGTTTGTTATACTTACAGCTCACACATCCCAGCCACAGTCAAAGTACATCCACAAATGCCACATCACTCCATGGGAAACTCACAACATGAGCTGATAACAAATCGGTATGATAACAAGAGGATAAAGTTCACAAAATACTGTGACCCATAAAAAATGTCGTCTCGGTGCTCTGGAGGTGAAATCAGAGTAAATCCAAGTGCGAGGAATATATATATATATATATATTAGCATAGCATAGTTACATATTAAACAGATTAAAAATCACACATGAGCGCACATTCCTTGATCGCCGTTGTGTTTGCATTGTGTATCTCAGTGATCTGAAGGTAAACAGTGGAGCACGCCCTGAAGAGTTTGACAGCTGCTGTTCCAGGAGGCTGTAAAAGAGGAAATCACGCTCATCCTCGGGATAATCACAATAAAAACTAAACTGACCTTCTGGTCTACGTCAGCACAACATGACAAACCGTGCCTTCGACTGTAGGTTGCATGTGCAGAAAAAAGCGCAACTTGCCACGTTGCCGGTCGGCAGGATGCAGATGACGGTCAGCTGGTCTCCGATCAGATTTAGTTTTCGAGACAGCGAAAGCGTCAGAGCCCAACTTTTTTCACAGTTTAAAAAAAGTACACATTACTTACCAGCAGAGGCGCTATATCCCACATTTCCTTTCATTCAAGTCATATATTTACATCTTCCATCACATGGTGCTGCAGATGTGTAGGCTGCACATCCATGACGCGAATCTCGCACTCTATCACACCCCGTTTGATTGCGATCTGGTGACTGTGGTGGTCATTAAAGTGCAGTGAACTTACTGTCATGTTCAAGAAACCATTGTAAAATTATTAGACATTTTTATATTGAAGCCAGAAACTACTTTGCACCGTAAAACGAAATCACTAAAGGTTAATGTTTTAAATCTGTATTTGTAAAAACACATGAATGCATTTGGGGTCTATTTGTTAAAATGAATATTTACTGGGGATTTTTTTTTTTTTTTTGCAAATGTTCATAGAAGCTATGACATGTTACTTTGTTTCACCGTGTGGAAGTGAAATAAAATGTTTGGTTAGTTGCTGTAATTCTGAAAATGCCTCGTGATTACTGACGAATTGGTTTTACTATATTTCCAGAAACTAGTTCTGATTATTCTCATAGTAGTCATTGTCCTGTTATGGCCACGGGATGTCGCTTTCTTCTAAGCACAGGTTCAATGTGAATCACGTGACCAGTCATCCACAACTGGGTAGGCTTTATGCAAATGAGTTCTGCGTACACAGGATTTTTACTACTGGAACCCGGACGCTCCGAGCACAGCGAGAGTCTCACTAGACAACAGAGGACGCACAGATTCCGCTCTGGACATTATACCAAGACCCGGTTGGATGTGCAATATGACTTTTGAAGATACCAGTGGAGATAATTCAACAGAAAGGTTAGCTTTGCGTTGAACTCTGCATTTTCCTTTAATTTAATTCTGTTTTTAATACGAATTTAGAAACTTTTTGTTAGAATTATTGGTTTGCAGATATAATTGCACACTGCCCTTTGTGACCGACATTCAGCCCTATTATATTGAGCCGTCCCCCGGTTCTTGCATTTGTATCACACATGCAACGTTACATCACGAGCTGGCATTCACATGTCACGTGAACGGCGTTAGATGGAAAATTGGGGCATCAAATCTTAAACTAACAGCCTCTCTGATCATGCGCGTTCTGTTAAACCTTTGTTTCTTTAGAATGGACTCGGTGGCTACAGCGTTAGAGGAGGTCCTGAGCTCTGCATTGCCTCAGGGTTGCATCACTGTCGGAGTTTATGAAGCAGCAAAGTCACTCAATGTGTAAGTTGATAGTAAGCTCGCTACTGCCGCACTATGAAAAACTAGCTGGGATGAGCATGAAGTAGTAATGTTTGCTTTATCTTTTTCCTCATTGCTTTTAGGGATCCAGACAATGTGGTGTTGTGTCTACTGGCCACAGATGATGAGGAGGATGTGGCTCTGCAGATTCACTTTACCTTGATACAGGCATTCTGCTGCGAGAATGACATCAACATCCTGCGTGTGAGCAACATGAGGCGCCTGGCAGAGATACTCGGCGGAGTGAAGCCTGGAGGAGAGCCAATGGACTTACACTGTGTTCTAGTTACTGTAAGTACTGTTACTCACGTCCGTGTAGTTTAAACCTTGGGAATATTGCTCATTTCCTTTTGAGCAATCAAATGTACCTGGGGTTTATTGCTTCTCGTTTCTGCTGTCAGCACTTGGGAGTTGGCATCAGTTATGCAATCTGAATTATTATTTGCACGTTTCATAAAAGAACAGATGGTAACCGCTTTGCTCTTTCCTGTGCAGAATCCGCAGTCATCCCCGTGGAAGGACCCTGCACTGAGCAAGTTGAACAGATTCTGCAGAGACTGCCGGTGTTTGGATCAGTGGGTGCCTGTTATCAACCTTCCTGACCGATGAAGCTGCTTGGAATATAAATGTATTGTGTGCAATGGGGAAAAAGTAACTGCCTAAGGCCTGTGTTAATGTCTGTGTTGGACTTGATTGGAAAGCGCCCCAGAGAGAGAGAAGTGGAGAGGGAGCGACGGGAGAGTTAGGAGAAGGAAGGGGGGAAAAAAAGAGCACAAGCGTTCCAACAAATTTACCAGGTCAGGGTGAACTTGTGGGCCAAGGAAGAGTGACTCAGCTGTCTGGGTTCCCGGATTTTAACGTATGACTGCGCCTTTCTCTGCCGAGAAAGAATAATTTTCGAGGAAACTGAATCATGTGAGCATGGAGCACACGTGGTGCCGAGCACAGGCGCATGGACTGGGGGAAAAGCCGACAGAGTGTCTCAGCTGACAAGACTCCAGGAACTGGACCACAACAGAGTGGATCAGTCAGCTGTCAGCTTGAAAAACTCCTCATGAAAATTTGACCAAATTGACTCAGCATTTCTTCAAGAGAACATTTACTTAATCTTATTTAAAAACTTGTCACTTTGATAACTCTGATAACTCAAAAGGGAAAGTTTTCACAGTTTATTATTATTATTATTATTATTATTATGGACAATACAATGTTTGTCCGGTAACTTGTTATGTTATTAATTTAATAAGTTATATTTATTGTGCATAGTTGAAAAGATTGTGCCTTGAAAATTTGAATAAAATAACATTTAAAAACAGTTCTCAGATGGGTTTTGCTTTACCTTTTCAGCAACTACTCCATCCGTGCACTTTTAGAAAATCATGCATGAATTTCCTGACATTTGGAGTTTGTTGTTACATGTCACAAGGGAAGTGACTCGTTTATTTATTTACTTGACATATGCTTTCGCTTTTCTTTTCTTTTGCATTTCAGCATAAAGCCAACCTGTTTAGGAGGGTGTACAACAAAGACAGAAGTGGAGTAGCTAACGTGTTTTCGGTAATCCACATGGTCTGAGAAGGAACTAGAGTTGTGCACCTCATCTGGGCTTTGTTTCCCAGCTTGAGGGGGGGAAAAAAAAAAATCTAGCCTGTGGCAGAAAAATGGACAACTACAAGTCTTTTCAGACCAGATTAGCTGGCTTTGAAATGTGCTGCAGGCATTAGGTTTCTTGAAATAAAGTTTACTCCTGCATGGGAACCCTAGTAAACGTTGACCTTTTGCACATCTTGGAGATCTTATTACACAGAGGGGTGGAGAATTCCCATTGTAGTCAAATCTAAGTGGGATGGGGCTCATTGTGACAGCTCCTTCTTCACACCCCTCTGCATTCACGCAATCAGTGCTAAATTTACTGCTGAGAGAATTAAAAATAGCAGTGAGGCATGAAAAAAAAAATGTTGAAGACCCCTTTCAGGCTGTAAAAAGAGAAAACCAGAACTTATGGTGCTTGCACAGAGTTAGAAAGGACAAAGGTTTCCACACAGAGCGTCACGAGACAAAGGATGCATGAGTCAGGGCTATTCAGCTCTATTGCTAGAGCTGTACAGTACTTTAGCTTTATGCCTAAAAATAGCCACATGAATAGAGGCATACCCTCTGACCACTGGCAATAATAGTTCTTGTAATTAACATGCAGTGTACGCACAGAGACTGACCCACTGAAGAGATGTCAGTTTGCAGGCAGGGATATCACAAAGACAACATTCCTGTCAAGCGGAGGGCTAACAGATGGGGAGGGAAAACTGGGTCAAAAAGGGACTGGAAGACTGAGGAGGATTGTGGGGTATGACAGAAGCTACACGGTCTGTGGTTGTCTTAAACTGACTGCAATAAACAAGAAAATTTTGCAAATCTGATAAACTGTATAGAAGTCTGTACATGTAAATAACGTTAACCTTGATAGAATTTTTAGATCTGAAGGGGTTTTTTAGGTTGTTAAACAATATCAGAAATAGTGGAGTCTGATCTGTATGACATGACACCTCCTGAAAATCAGTTTGATCACTGAAAGGCCTTCCTGACACTGAGGGAGGAGCTTCTAAAAGTAGGTGAGATAATGGAGATAGTGGATTATTGGCTTATCCCAGGGCTTCTTCATTACCAGGTAACACTATCACTGCAAATGATGCTGCTACAAAAGCCAGCCATGTAAGTCATCTGACTGGAGTGGGGATTACATGAATGTGGGCCAACAAATATGGCCTGACCTGATTGTGGATGTAACATCGCACCTGAGAAGACTGAGACAGGAGATAAAAGGGTGCTCACAGAAGTAGGGATTATTGCATAACATGGTACTCATGGCTTACGGGCATGTAAACAACTTTGCTGAGAAATTAGAACAATCAAAAATGTTTGGGTCTTTGACCTGATTCACTCACCCACTTGTCTAAACATTGTGACTTGTGATTCAGACAAAGGAGTAATATTCATGTTGTTACAATAAGACATTTTCTATATAATTACAGTGGTGGGCGTGCATATAAAACATGCTCAAACTCTCAATTAATGAGGTCAGCAACCCCTCATAGCCAAAAGCTCAAGCTCCAAATTGCTTTAGATGCTCGATATCAGGACATTTTTCTGCTCTCGGCTCTACATAATGTCAGTGAGAGTGGATATCCCTACTATGAATTTCTTAATGTCAGGAACACAGCTACAGCTACAACCACAGCTGTTCAAACCCTGCTGTTTACAAGGGGCAGCCAATCAGCAGATAGCTTGCTTAAAAGGTAGTTCAGTTTGTTTTAGATGTTGGATTCACTTAAGATCTGCACCAATGCTCAGTCTAAGACAAATAAGGATCATCATGAACTTTAAATGATGAAAACCTACTATTGTAAAGTCCAATATCAAACATATGGAACTGAAAAATGAACACTGTAGACCCTCCATTTGATTATATAAATGATGATTCATGCAATGAAAATGTCTAAAACAGGCTTATGTAAATTTAGTTGAATAATTTAACTTGTTTTCCATATTTATTTGCATTGAATATATGCAACAACAGGCAAAGGTTTGAATATGACAGTAAGCTGTTATTGACACCACGTGTGAGAAACCACAGACTTATCAACAAAAACATAAATCCATACAGACTGATCAAAATCAACCAGATGTATCGTTAACACAGCAACACGTAACACTTTTTAATCCCAAACATTGAAATCATGAAACAAAATAGAAAGTCAAATGTTAAGGTTTGACTGAAACCTGAAAAGAACATTTACAAGCAAGCACATACTCTGGTACATGGGCACAGTGTTACAAGCCTTTAGTAAGATATACCCCATATATCTCTTAATTCACCTAAAGAATCTTATAATTCACAGTTATAGACAACAGCACTTATGTGACTTAAAGGTAGTCAAGAGGTTAAAGTAGGATTAACTTCATTATTAAGGCCCTGGCTGGTAAAATTACAAAAGTAGTTGCTCATGTTTTAGCAAGAGTATAGCTCACAAATGACATAAAGTTGCAGCTATGTCAACATGATATAATCAAAGGAAGTTTGAGCTGTAAACATGAAATGTTTCAAACTCATAACAGTCATTTGGTGTTCATTAGTTTCACAGTGCCTGAAGTGTACAAGCAAGAAGCCTCAGGTCTGCAGACAGAAGCAGCGAAACTAGATCTGATGAGTCTGATTACTGTAAATATTTTTCTTCTACAGTAACGGCTTCATGGCAAGGTTAAGGTTTACTCCATTTAAGAGTGTCATCCTCCAAGTACTTGCATCGTAAGACTTACAGATATCATGTTCGTGTTCTTTTATCGCTCTCCGCTGAATACAACCAAAGTTGCAAAAACAGCAAGCTTACAGCAAAATTAAGCATCAATTCATCCTGAAATATTGGCACTGCACTGTACAAGTGCACCACATCATTTTTTGAAATGTCTAAAAAAATCAAAATCTGAATTATATTTGAACAAACTCTTTGCATCTCTGGAAAGGTTATATAAGGTTAGATATAAGAGACACGTATGATCGAGTAATCCCTATGATCTAAAAGCTCAGCCTTCAGACTGCTCTAAGCCCAGCTTCAGGCAGTCCCCCCCCCCCTCTTGGGCAATAAGGTATGGTGCAGAAGCCCCACCTACTTGTGAGAGGCAGCCAATCAGATTAAACGTGACATAAGAGGAGGGGAATAGGAAGTAAAGTAGAATGCACAAAAACTAAGGAATATTTTAAATTGTAAAATCATATAAAACTACTGTAGTAGAGTCTAAGGATAAAATGCGGAGCTGGAAATTATCATAATGGGTCTCCTTTGATGATTTTAGACCATTTCTTCTGAGTCAAAATGCGTGACAATAAAAAGTACATCAGTGGTTATGGACCTCCCTTTCTGTTTATCCCGGAAATGCAGGTCCATTAGAGTTTGGACAGTTAACTCATCTGACAGGATATCATTATCTTGTTAATTGTCTCATTCTGAACAGAATACAAACCGTTTCCTGATGAAAGCAAGAAGTGAAAACCCAAAGCCTAAATCTGATTAGACCAATGACTTGAAGGGGGCTTGTTTATACGTGCTGTCATAATTACAGTCATCAACTCTCCCAACTCTCAGCTCCTTTCAGGCTGAGGTCTGTGGCCTTCCAGATCCTGTCAGATTACAGTGCAGACAAACAAAAGCCACCACTTTTAATCATCTTTGTTAGAGCCGCAGCTTTGATCAGAGGCAACGGCTTCAGCCTTCTGCCCGTTCTTTGGTGTCACAGCTATTTGACTAAAAGGCAGAGAGGACTACATTCCTTATCAAACTCAAGCAGGCATGTGAAAAAGTTAAGGGGTATACTGGCCTTAAGGCAAGTTGTGAGCAGAGCTTTTACACATAGGATTTAGCATCAAAAGCAAGAGTTCAGGTGTTTCCCTACAAAACTGTGCAAGGCTTCTTGTCCTTGAAAGGATTTTCTGAAGCAGGGATACCCATTAGCAGCGGGTCATTCTTGGCGTGCTCTCCACAGTAGCGCATCAGCTCCGATGAAGCCTTGGACACCTGCAAAGAAATCAGTAAATACACCAATCTCCTAAAAAAAAAAAAAAAGTGGAACAGTCATAGTGGTGTGAATGTGACTGCAGACATACCTTTATCCTCTCGATGCTGGCTTCTATCCTCAGCTGCTGCACCGTCCGTCTGGCCTGAACTATGCTACTGGAGCTCTGCATTTTTGATGACATTGCAGTTTTTAGACAGCTGTGCTTAAACCTGTGTAAGACAAAATATGATCCTTACTGAATGCACGTTAATTAGTGTAGAGATGCATCTGGTATTTAGATAAAGGAAACCAAATAAACCACAGTCTAATTAATTTGTTGATATCCTGACTGGCAACAAGATGTTCCTGCGGGAGATTAAAGAAGTGACACAAAGGCCAAGCTGCTGCTAAAAATACATGCGAGGCTATAACAGCAACAAAACAGAATCTAAGTTGATGAACATAGACTTGATGCTATTAGTATATAGAGACGAATGAGCTTAGCATCAAGTCAAATTGCAGTTATTTGGCTTAAAAGCTGTATTCGATACCTCCCATGTCCCAGCTGCACATTACCTTTCTGCTAAGGTTACAGCATTTAAATGCAATATTAAGTTACAAAATTAAATGTTGAAAAAAATATTGTTTTAAAATGATACCAATAAGAGGAAAGATGTGAAATAGAGCTATAAAAGTTGAAACGGAGCAAGAAGGAATCTGGCTCGGACTAAAACAAAAGAACACAAAAAAGTCTCTTCTGCCAAAAAATTAATGCTGATGTACTAAGTGGGAAGTGCAATTTTATTTCATGACCCAACGACAAATCATTGTGGCATGATTTGTCATACCTGACATCAATTGGCTTGATTTTCCTCCACCTGCCATAAGATTCTCCCAGGAAAGTAAAAATCCAATCAAATGACAGATCACTTATTGACACTACACGAGGTGGTTCTAGACAAAACATCAAGGACCAATGGCTTTAACCATCTTTGAGATACAGTCTATATCACTGTGTATGTCTGCATAAAAATGTTGCAACAATCTATGTAATACATGAAATATTTCAGTTATTGGCAAGCACTCACTAACAAAAAAGGGCTATAAGAAAAAATACAAAGCTGCATGTTTACGCATTAGAGGTTTTATGCATGATGTCCTTAGATATAAGAAATCAAGTTACTAAAATGTGGAAGCTGAAACAAACTCTATAACTGTGCAACTTCTCAGAAGTGGCAGTTGACCAAATCCTGAATTCATTCAATATGCGTAAAAGCTGTGACCCAACCCAGTTTCACAATTCCCACTTCCAGGATACATTGGTTTGCTTTTACCGACTCATTACGTCATTGCTCGTAGGGGAGGCGACACGCTGGCCATTTTTTACATTTAACTTTAGCCAACTGTCAGGCAGAATTCAAAGGGGAAGCAGTCTTTGAACAAAACCTCGTGTTTCCTTTCTGTTTTCTCCACTAAAAGCAATTTCCTTTAAAAACCAGAAACAGTCTCTAACGCAAGAGTAACACAATGTCTTGTATTCAAAGTTAGAGTAAAACACAGTAAATGCACTGTTGAGCAATTTTATTGAGAACTTAAACTGTGCATAGCAATTGTTCAGCTGATAATTTGCAGCTTTTGTTCCTGGAACACATTAAGAAAACACAGCAGAGAGCAGCTCTGTGGGACTGACAAAAATAACCTTTGGCATGTGGTGCAGTAAATGTTAGCTCTGTGCTCTGATGCAGGATATTACGGAGGAGGGGAACACGCTGAAACGGAAGGGAGATGAAACATGGGCAACTGCAGAACTGCCTACAGAAAAAAAGACAAGACCATACATCTCCCCCCCCTCACCCACCCACTCCTTTCCGCTTCCTCCACAGGAAGCAGTATCGCCTGTTACCCTCCAAAGTATAAATGATTAAATATGGGGTGGAGGTGCTAAAAATAGAAGCTACAGACATGGGATAATAACCTAGGATAGAGAAAGTGTAGCTGTTATTGCTGGAGTGCAAGGCTTTTGCAAGGCAGTTGTCAAGGTAGCTTTCCTGAAAACCTGCATGCTGACATTAAAACCAAAAGCACGATTGCACATATTTACTGTCAGGCTCGTGTACAACATTCTGGACCTGTGTACTCATTGTACAAAGGAAGTTACCACTTCATGTCATGCATCTCTCGTCAACACAGCTGTGCTGGCCAGGCAGGAGTGGACTCTGAAAAAGGTTAGAGCTGCGTCACAGCAGGGTTAGTAACTACCCACTAACGTCTGCACGGACACTGTGTGACGCTGGCTGTTACTATCAAGCCCTGAGACCAGAAACATAAAAGTGCTGGGTAACAGTGACTGTTTACACTGATATAAACATTCGATTTTTGAGATGGAAGTGTAGAGACCTTTCATCTTGCAACACAAGTCACAGACTAAAAAACATCTAAGGTATTTAGGGCATCCATACCTATCCTGGTATGGCTGTGTAGGTTTACTTGCAGCTTGCATGTTTAATGTTAGTATAGCAAAGGGCACTATGCCCTAAAAAACTGTGACCCCCTGTTGCATATTATTCCCCATACAAACTGCCATAATAAGTACACTTTAGAGTCCAAAAAACTCTTTCCCAACTAAGCAGCTTATCCTTCTAAATATTGCAATCCTGCTTAGCACATTTTATGCCTAAATGAAAAGGAATGCTGCACAAACATGCTACAGCTAGCATGAGTAACCTGTTTGGAATTTCAAATATTATAGCAGATATACTGATCCAAAAGAAAACTTCTATAGGTGTACTACTTTGCTCATATAAAACTGGGTCAAGGGAATTAAAGAATTTAATAGATAAACAAATTCAGTAATGGAATTGCTGTCAATTAGACGCATAATTAAGAAGATCCACTTAAGATTGCACTAGTTGTATGACAGCTTTGAAAGTGAAGCAGATTGGTGGCTTTCAGATTGTTTAGGTGAAGCAACTTTTAGCTATTGTTCCCTCACTGGTTATGCCTTAAACCATTAGGCAAGAAAGCAAGTAAACCTGGCTATGCCTCACATTTCCAGCAGACCAGGTGTGTCTACCCTGGAGCCGAGTACCTGAACTTAATCAAAACCCTGACCAAAAACAAGCCACACTCCATTCTTCAGAGAGATGCTCCACCCTGCATTTTTCTGGAGAATGATACATACTGCAGCAGGACAATGAATCCAAACACACCTCAAAGCTTTGAGGGCCTACTTGAACACCAAAGTAGACCAGGGAGTGTGGACTGCTACCTGACCTCAACCTCAAAGAGCATTTGCGGGGGCACTTCAAAGACAAGTATTCCTGGCATCTCAAGAAGTTCAGTGGAACACTGTCAGATCATGCCAGTTTGTGTCCATGATGTTATTAAAATACAAAGAGTGAAATAAAACCATTCTGAAATAAATGTACTTTTTTTCTAGAGATTCAGCTTCTCACTTAAACTATTAGGCAAGAAAGAAAGCAGAACTTATTTATACAGCACATTTCATTCTAGGTGGATTCACAATGTGCTGCACAAAGCACGAGCTACCACAGAGGCTGCAGGCACAAACCTAATCAGATAATATGAAACTAAGTCAACAGACTGACGTGAGCAAGTGAATAAATAAAATAACTAAGAATATACCCATAAGATCCATAACACTTCACCACTTTTGACTGATGTCCCAGAATAAGCAGGCAATGAAGAAGAAAAAAAAGTATTAGGGGTTTAGTTCTAAAACAAGCAAAAGCCAATACAATGACCTCAGTACAGGTGCTATAGTGGTCATATTTCCTGTAGAGCTGAAATTAGGATGTTTACCTGATAATCCTTTGAGCTGCACATCCAGACAACTAAAAGTAAAAGCATGGACAATTCTTTCTGCACATTAAACAGATAAAAGGTTTAAAACCTTTGTGCTATTTCCCGATTTATCAAATTGCTTGATTTATTTTGGCTCTGCTGCTGATTTGTGAAAAGATTTATAACCTATACCACTTTCTATAGAAAGCTGTAAAAAGTTCATAAGAAAAACAAAGTGAAATTATTTGCAATAAAAAATAAGTTCCAGGTTACAAAAAAAAAAAAAAAAAAAAAAAAAAAAAAAAACTCATGAGAACAGCTAAAAAGTAGCTGCTGGGAGGTGATCGTCCACCAGTCACAGAGACGTGGAGACCGCAGAGACCAGATGTGGCATACTGTCTTCAGCAGCCAGACTGAAAGAGGTGAATGGGTTTACAGATCCTTCCAGCAGGATTGGTTCATCACACACAGACTCTGCTGTGCAACTTCGTTCAAAGGAACTGTCTGATACAGGGAGGTCCCTCTCCTGAAATGAGCTGGATTCCAAGTAATCCCTTATTATAAGTCAAGGCAGTGACTAGTGTTACAGTAACCCTGCTGCTTCTGAGGGATCAAAATAAACTAAATTTCATGCATGTCAATAATGTGACTTTTGTTGTAGGTTCTCCTTAAGATTCTGACCGTACTAAAGCTATTTGAATAAAATGAGTATTTTTATATTTCTTGAAGAAGAAAAAAAACTCCCATACTTTTCCCGTAATATGTATGTACTGTAGTGAGGCAAACCGGACTGGTTTATAGCATGCATACTCAAATACAAGAAACGTTTAACCTGGATTTGCCCCAAAGTCAAAAAACATAAACAAGCTCATTTGCCCCGAATGAGCTTGTTTATGTTTTATACTTCTTGAAAAACATGAAGTATTCCTGAGTTAAAACCACCACTGCACTATATGCAGATAGTTCCTACTGCAAGGAACACTTTTTAGTACACTAGAAATTTTATTTTTGAAATAAGACCTCAATTAAACAAATGCGTGGTTTAAAAAAAAAAAAAAAAAAAAAAAAGTGCACTCATTCCAGTAAAACAAACATAAACAAGTAGTGAACTTTTATCACTGCGGGTGTGTGATTCCAAGTGCGGCAGAGTCTTTAAGATCCTGCTAGCCAAAAGAATGTCAGAAATGTCTTCAGCTGTGTTGCGCCTGTCTGCATCTAGCGTGTGTGCTTATGTGTGGCAAATGTAAACATGTGGCATACTGAAAGGATTGATGAAAACATATTTGAAGTTTTACAGCGGAGGGCTTACTTTGATGTGGCTTCAGGGCTTTTGCACAGGTGGGCCCTCACAGTGCCAGCACAGAGGTCCTGCAGAGTTTATGACAGCAGCTTTTGCCCTTTAGTGTGTAATAGTGCACACAGATCTGCTGCCTGACCAAATACTCTAATGACCTAATGACATATCATATGCCCATATGTGTACTGAAATACTCCTTAGCTGTTATTATCATTTCTTTGGTCCATATGGTCCTCCCTAACCCTAACAAGCTCAAAGCGGGAGTGATTGCTACAAAAATTTGCAAAACTCATTAATGAAAGCTCAAACTATTCCCGTTTCCATCCGTGACTAGCAAGAGTTCAAGAATTGGCTGTTGGTGCTGCAAATTCTTCATTTTTTAAAATTATGTTCTGTGTTTAACCTTTCTGAGACAATTCTTTTTTTTTTTTTTTTTTCAAGAGTGAAATGGTCAAGAGGGTGGAAAAAGATAGGCACACGCAAACATACAACTGAACAAATTAATTTTCGGTGCAACATTCAAAAGCATGGGGACCGTTTTCTTGATGCTTTACAAATGACTTAAATTGCCCCACTGCATGCTTCTCATGCTCTCTTTTTTTTTTTGGCATGTTCCAGTTCCAAAGCCTCACTTGGCATCTCCCTTTCTCACCTACAGTGACTCCAAGACCCACAGTTTGAGAAGTGAACTTGTTATTTAACTGACATTTTGGTCTGTTTTCTGGTTTTTGACGTGCAAACCTTAGGCTAATTAGAGATTTATTGCGCCGTTATATCGATACACCTCGTTCTCATTCCCCAGGCACCATTTAGTGGTATTTTATTAAATTTGTGACTCATTTAGGTACAAAGTGTCCTGTCCTGTGGCACTGGGTAATGGCAGGTTGGGTTACTGAAGTGGCTTTCATTTCCAAACAGAGTTACTGTGAAGTGAGCAATTTTAAGCTTTTTTTTTTTTTATTTTTTTTAAACATGAGTTATGAGAGTAACCACAAAAGTAAAAAGCTAGTGAGAACAAAAAGTAACAGAAAACCAAACTGTAAGAGTTCCCAAGGTGATGCACTTCCACCTGCATGTGCGCCCCACCTGCAGTGTCTCCATGCCTCCATGCTTTGAGAAGCACTGCAATAGAATACTGAAGCCTGTTATTTAGCTGGCTTACAGCCCACTTGCTGGTCTTTGATTTGCATGTTTCAGGCTAATTACAGCTCTAGATTTTTATGCATCGATTCAGCTCATTCTCATCCCCAGGCTTTTAGTTCTGTTTTACTAAATAAGCTCACATGGCTCATTTAGGAACAAGGTTAGCTTCCGGACCCTTACGCACTGGGTGATGACATTAGTGATATGTGGGTGTAACGGAAAACTCCTACAAGCAAGGTTACTATTGTGAGAGGGCATATTTCAACTTGAAAAACAGTATTTTCCTAACCTTAATCGACAGGAAAAGGACCTTGAAAAATAAAGCAAATCAGCAAGTGGAGAAAATAAACAAAGTGCAAGCAGGACACGCACCAGGGTATTCATCCTGATAACAGGGTTTGGGTTAGAACTGACGCATTGCCTGTCAACAGTGTGGCAGTGTCATGAAAAAGCACTCCCCCCTTCCTGATTTCTTTTTTTAATATTCATCACACTTACAGATAATCAACAAATAACAACAATAGACAAAGATAACTGGAATAAAAACAAAATGCATTTTTTACATGATGATTCAATTCAGAGTTAACTCATTAATTAACCATATTGTTTGGAAAGCTGAGCTCAATTTCAATAGAGACACAAGTGTAATTATTTCAAATACTGTTGAATCAAGAAATCACTTAATCTGAAGCTGTCTGATAATATGAAGTAAGCTAAAAGATCTATAAAAGCAACACATCATACCACGATCTAAAGAACAAATGAGAAACAATGTTATTTATATCTATTAGTCTGGAAAGACTAATAGCCAGATTGCAAGCCGTTCAAGGTTCAAGGTTCTTTATTTGTTATCCACAAATGACAAAAACTGGGATCAGTGGTGAAGACTAAGGAGCTGGTGGTGGACTTCAGAAGGGGTCAGCACAGAGACTACAAGCCCATTATCATCAATGGAGCTCCAGTGGAGAGGGTGCAGTCCTTCAAGTATCTTGGTGTCCACATCTCCTCAGACCTGACATGGGCTGCCCACATTCAGGTCCAGACCAAAAAGGCTAGGCAGCGCCTGTATCACCTACGACAACTGAGGAAGTTCAGGGTCTCTCCAAAGATCCTCAGGATTTTCTATACAGGCGCTGTGGAGAGCATCCTCACACAGAACATGATATCGTGGTTTGGGAACAGCTGTGTGAAGGACCAAAAGGCTCTCCAGAGAGTGATCCGTACAGCAGAACGCTGCTGCAGGATTGCTCTCCCCCCGCTTCAGGACACCTACACCAGGAGATGCCGGACTAGAGCAGCGCAGATACTGAAGGACCCGTCCCATCCTGGCAACAAACTGTTCCAACTTCTGCAATCTGGTAGAAGGTTCCGCATCTTCCGGGCAAGGACAGAGAGACTCAAGAGGAGCTTCTATCCCCAAGCCATCCGTGCCCTAAACACACACACCCGCCCGCTCATATCATCTATAATTGACTGAGACAGGACTCTCTTCCAGACACTCTAAACCAAGGCACAATGTACATTTCAACTCCTTTAATTTTAAACATGTTTATATTGTCTATCCTGTAAAATAGTCAGATGTCTATTCTTATTAATGTACAGAATTCACCTGCTTGCAGTATTCACTGTGTGTTATACTTGTATAACTATGCATGTGACAAATAAAGAACCTTGAACCATCCCAGGAGTGGCCAGCCTACCAAAATTACTCCAGGAGCAAGAAAGAACCCAGAACTACGGACATGCAGCACTCACTTGTCTCTGTTAAGGTCAGTGTTCAGAATATTTATAAAAAAAAAAAAAAAAAAAAAAAAAAAAAGAGTGGGCAAAAATGGAATCTACTGGTGAGGTCCAAGGTGAAAACCACTGTTGACCAAAAACAACACGGAAAAAAACATTTTGATGAATAGATTCTGTGGACTGATGAGACAAAAGCTGATATTTCTGGAAGGTTTGCGTCCTGTTATATCTGGCATGAAACTAACACTAACACAGAAACAGCTCATGTCCTGAAGCTCAAGCTGGGCAACTCAAGAGTTGGGAGTTCGCCTTGTAATCGGAAGGTTGCCGGTTCGAGCCCCGGCTTGGACAGTCTCGGTCGTTGTGTCCTTGGGCAAGACACTTCACCCGTTGCCTACTGGTGGTGGTCAGAGGGCCCGGTGGCGCCAGTGTTCGGCAGCCTCGCCTCTGTCAGTGCTCCCCAGGGCAGCTGTGACTACAATGTAGCTTGCCATCACCAGTGTGTGAATGTGGGTGCAATGTGCTTTGGGGTCCTTAGGGACTAGGAAAGCGCTATACAAATACAGGCCATTTACCAAGTACAAATGATTCTGAAATACTCCAGCAAATTAAATGAATAAATTTTTTTTTAAATATGTAAAAGTCAAAGTCTGGACTTAAATCACATTGAGATGCTCAAAACCCCTCCAAAGTGGCTAAATTGAAAAAAATATATATATCAGCGAAGAAGCTATCACAGCTATCACAAACACGATAGAGTGCAAAGGGTGGCGCTACCAGTTATTACGTCTAGGGGGTAATTACTTCTTCGCAAAGGACCAGGTTTGGATATTTTTTGGCTTTTAATAAATCATATTTTCATTTCAAATCTTCATTTTGTCTTTACTCGGACTGTGTATGTCTAACATTACAAATTCTTTGATGATCTGAAGGATTCAGCACACATATGATAATATGTCAGTAAGCCATTAAGAGTGTTTGGTCAGGCAGATCTCTGTGCAATGTTACAAGCCAAAGGGGAGCAACTACAGCTTTGGATGGACTATGTAATTTCAATACTCTGCTGCAATATATCACTATTTATAATACTTAATTGCTTCAATAAAGAACAAATGCTTCATTAACTCCTATCTATTGCATACAAAGGTGTTATTCATTGTTTTGCCCAACTAAAGGCAGGCTACTAACCATGTCCTGTATGATTAGTTATCAGCTGCAGTTACAAAAGTGTTGCTCCGTGGGACACAGAGCACCTCTGTTATCTGTCCCTTACACTGAGACAACCCCGGCAGGCTCCACAGTCTACTCCTGGGCCAGGATCTGTGGCAGCCTCTACAATAAGCTCTGAGGCTTAGGCTCATTTGAGAGGCACAGTGACAATGCAGACAGGCTATCAGTATTGTGCCACACTCACAACAGCTATTTTTGCATTGTTCACAACAGAGGCAACTGGGACAGGAGTTGTGAGCTTTTACAAGTTTAACTGCGCCCTCATGAGCACTAATCTCAGACAGCCTGATGTTATCAGGGAACCAGACTGCCCAGTCAGGCGTGCAGAGGAAAGAGACAGAGGCCTCCCAAAGAGAGACAAACACACAGCGTCTCTTCTGAGTGTTGGAGGAGGCAAACTGTATGACTAATGCTATAACATTTCAATGTGTGCATGAGCATCATCGATTACAAGCTTTGATGGTGACAGACTTTAAAGGCGTCGGCGGTGCTGTCCAAAAAGCTTTGAACACCTAACTGTGTGAAGTCAGCAGACATGAAAAGAATCACAGAAGGTGTCGGTGTTTGCGCTGCAGATTAAAAAGGAGATCGGGGTTCCGAGCCGCTGAGTCACAGGCTGCAAGTTTCTCTCTGAGCTTCTCACTTTACTTTACATCCATTTCCTGAACTACTGGCATGCAGATTTTTTTTCTTTTCTTTTTTTTTAAAACCAAGGGTGAGGTCAGATTTAGGACAACAGATTTTCACTCCAGTTTCCGTCTGCCTGTCCTTTCTTCCCACCTGGGCCCCATGTGCGGAAAAACAGGTTTCTTTTGAGAGCGTGTGCATGTTCGGTCACACAGCCTGCAGACAGGCGCAGCCGTTTAAAAGTTCAAAGCTTTGACTAATGTGCTTCTGATTCCCTGAGAAATAAGTTCATCTTGGTCTTTTTCATACACACCCTGTGGAGAGGTACAGTGAATGACATCTATAGATTAGAATGCTCTTTGAAGTTCTGGCAACTTGTCTTTTATGTACTTGGAATTTAGTGAAAGACAAGCAGCTAAAAAGCCCCAAACCAGGTGCTGCTCTCTTCTACTACACTTTATCATGCTGTATTCAGTTTCCTCCTCCCTCTGCTTTGATTATTTTCCAAAGAAATTAGATTTGGCTTTGGGAGATATTGCCTTTATTTGACAAATACAGAAGAGCAACAGACGGACAAAAGAGGAACTACCCCACCATGTCTGAAGCTAAATCTGGACGGCCAGATGCAAGACAACATGCCAGCCAGCAGCTGTTGCTATTAATATGGAAATTAATGTGGGTGGGGGTTATCATGCAAACCTGTTGCAAAACTCACTTTGAACATGTGTAATAAAAAGAGCTTCGAAACAACACTTTTTTTAAAACTTGTTGATTTTTTCATCCACCCACTTTGACTGCAATCCATCAACAGTTGTTTGATGGCTAACTTAAAAAAGTTTTCCATCTAAATCAGGGATGTCAAACTCATTTTACATTGCGAGCCACCTACAGCCCACTTTGATCTTAAGCGGGCCGGAGAAGTGAAACTCCCCTTTCTGAAGCCACATATTTGACTGTTTTCTACATCTTAAAGAAAAAGTTGCTGCGACAAAGAAAAGAAATCTGTCAGAAAGTTGAAATCTCTTTAGTACTGAATAGCAGAAATTAGGCTCTCTTGTCAGATGTCATTTTTTGGAGGAAAAGAAGGAGGCCAACAACACTGTACACAATGATAAACTGATGCGTAATGAGCAAGCAAATAAGGCAGAAAATAGAGATTTTTGATGGGAAACTGGTCTCAAAGTACACTGAGCGAAAGCTGTGAGGGAAGACAGCCAAAGTAAGTGGGAATTCATTACAATGTTTTTCAAACGTAAGGTGTAAAGTAGTCGTCTCCTTTTGCTGCTGGTTCAGTGAATTTTGGTTGGAGAGTGACAAAATCTGTAGTTTTGGAATCTGGGAGATGTTGGCTTCCCGCACCTGTTCGTTAATTGTTTGCCGATTTAGCTTTTTGGTGGTTGTTGAAATGGTTTTATGAGCTTTTAACTGAGATTCTGATGTTTCTGTTGTCTATATTCAAACAACAGATCTGGCGGTACATCACATTAAGCTAGATGTTCTCCCGCTTGCCCCCGATTGTTTAAAGCGATGTTCAAACAATCAAAATGCATTGTGGGAAATGTAGTTTATAGCCAACATATGCTTTAAGCAGCATACAGTAAATGTATTTGAAGACAATAATGCACAAGCTTTCGCAGGGGTCATCACAAAGACATGTTATAGAGTGTGCACTCACATTTTTTACCACCTATTTGTTCATTTTAAAGTTAGAAGGCAACTATCTACTGATCCCAAGTAGTGCAAAGAAATGTATTCAGTATCTTTGTTTGACAGTAGTGAAAAGTTTAACATTTTAATATAATCGCCCAATCCTCCCTGACACCACGTTACTAGCGCCCTACTCCAGACAAGCCAGACATCCAGATTGAAGGGGACGGGGCGTCTGCAGGGATATTTCTGTGTTTATCCAGACTTTATTATCGTCACTTAGATTTTGGAAATGGTTAATAAGTCTGCTGTCAACCCTAAATCCTCCAGACAAGAATCTGTCTTGGCTCCAGGAAAGAGCCCTCAAGGCATGGCTGAGTGTAAGAGTTAATGAACCCTTAGTTAGTTCCGTCTGCTCACAGACAGTCATCGTCTTTGACTTATCTTGCTGCAAACAGCCACTCAGAGACAATTGAGCCACACAAAGGACGTCCATAATCAGAAAGCTAAAGACCCGTTTTACTTGTAAAAATGTTCTAACTGTGATCCAACTGTGATGGGCCCTACACAAAGTGGCTGAGTGTGTATGCATCTGTAAATGTGAGTATTCAGGATGTTATTTCCTGGTGAGTGTGAGACATGAAAGCAGTGGGATTTTTATGCCACTGATATCACTGCACACATGCACCAAGCTGTCTCCACCCGATCATGGGAGAAAAACTCCCACCACCACCAACAAAACAAAAAAAACCCCACTCTCAGCAATAGGCTGCATTTGCTGAAATCCCCAAAGGAAAGAAAAGTGAGCAGGATGGAGGAAAAAAAAATAACAGCCTACTCTCTCCCACCAATACTTCCTGGAGCCTGGGGCAGTCCTGGATCTGCATGGGTCTCCCCGACAACTGAGCTTTGTCTAGACAGAAACCAATGCACCGCTCACCAGATAGGAATTCAGTAAACCCACAACCCCTCAGTCTCGCACCACCTTTAGCTCTCACATGGCACCCAACGTACAAGTCACAGCTCTCATTGTTTAAATAATCCAGCATTTACACTTCTAACCAACTGCACCACCCTGTTATTCATGAACAGAAATGGATGCATTTAGCTCCAAAGGGTTCTTTCTCTGCAAGAAGACCAACCCGTTTTACTCCCTACTTTGTGGGAAAATAAACAGGGAGAAGGAAATTCCTCTCAGTCCACATTAAACTGCAGCATCACATCACAAGACGCTTCACATTTAGCTTCAAAAACAGCAATACTGAACACAGACAGGGGTGTGAATGAACAGTTGAATAACATGTCAAACCAAGTAATCTACACCTTTTTTTTTTTTTACATGCTCTGTTGCTCAAGGATAAACGTCAGCAGGTCGTCCTCCCTTGTATCACCATTACACATTCAGCTGACACTTCCATGCCATTCCTCCAAGGTTACCAACACACAGTGCTCTCACCTTTTCCCCCACTTCCCCACACTCAGCATGCCTAACCATCACACATACACTTATTAGCTTACATGCATGCAAAGGTTGTTCTTTCTTTACTGGTTCTGCCAGAGAGGAAGGCTAACTCACTATACCTTTACTACTGGGTGGCAAGTTTAAACATTTTATATACATTCTATAAAATAAAATTTTGAGAACATTTAATAGCAGGCAGTACTTCACACTTCACTCAACCATTAAAAAAAAAGTGCAAAATAAGAAACCACATTTTGTGGCAACTCATTAGCATACATTTTATCAATGCTCAGTGCACATTTTCTGCAAAGAAAGCATGCGATTAAAAGGGTAAGAACGTGTAGGAAATTATGAGCATCCTGAGTCTAATTCTGAGTCTAATGATGGTAAAAATCTAATCTAGTATATTTTTTATTTATATTGTGGAGGGTGCAAAAGACTCCTGCAAAGACAATGCAGTCCATTACTTTTATAGATGATTTTTGTGTCCATCTTTTCAGATATTACTCTCCTTTCTACTCTTTTCCACTGCAATGCAAAGCAGGTCAGTGGAAAGTTGCTCCAATTACCCAGGATTAAAAAGGGAAGTTTATCTGAAGCTACTACTCGTTTTTTTAAAATGTTATTTCTTTAATGATTTGTTGCTTTTAAATTTTAGTCACTTTCACTTTTAAAAAAAAAAGAAAAGATGATTATTCTGTAACTGACATCAGCAAACACATTCATTCATTTGATCAGCTGCTGTGCTCGCAATTGCTACCAAGGTCAAAATGACCCCTTCCTCCTGAGGTTTGTCAGGACATTTCAATGAGACCCAGTTTATCTTCATGTAAGAACTCCATCCTGCAATTTAAAAAAAGCAGGGATGATAACTGATCTACAACTAAAATAAGTTAAGCACTCTAAATGTGCTTGATTTCAGCACATAGACTTTGCAGACTCAAAGTTTTGGTGTTATCAGTGGTGTAGCACTAAAGTCTGAGCCCTATACATGTGCAGGCGCAGTGCCACCCCGCTTCTTTTGATGACTCCACTATCACACCTCCTACATAAAACTAAATCAAGCTAAATCTATGTGTCTGAAGTACTTATCCAGATTGTCAGTAAATGTTAAACTACATTTAAATATATTCTTTCAACATACTTCAAATACTGTGTGAATTTTTTAAGCAAGAACTGTACATGAACATAGCCACTGTAGCATCATCTATTGGTTACTTTGTTCTAGACTTCACATCATGAGGCGTTTTCAAAGTGGGCATCATGAACCGGATCAGGTGGATCTCAATGGGAAACCGTCAGTAACTCTATGCTCTTAAGGTAGCAATTTCTCAGCCGATTCAAAGAATGCAATTGCACAAGATGCAACACAGAATGTTTCATAAGCATCTGAGAAACAGCACTTCCCTTCCCGAAATATATGTCGTGTCTGTGACGGAATCAGACTCAAGCAAGACAGATCTGAGTCAGAAACATAGAATCTGTAGTCCATCCTACATCAAAAGTGGCCAATGGAACAAAACCTGATGCACTCACAGGTCACATTTGAGTGATGGGAGCAATGTAAACACAAATCGATTAAATGTTTTAATTTAACTATGCAAGTGTGGATTGTTTAATGAGCCATTTAAAAAATATATATAGTTTTTATTAACAAATTTATGCGATAATTAGACAGTTAGACTGCACATATTTATTGCATTACATTGTTTGACTACATGGCATGACTTACAGAGCAAGCTGAGCTTCGAAAGCTGGACCTGAAGACCTGCTAAGTTTAACACATATTTACACATACAGTAACTGTATCTCCATACCAATATCAAACACAAACAAGTTTAGCAGCTTACATCTTTTATGGGTGTTTTTGAAATCTAAAACAAACACTTGAAGTTTGAAAAACTCTTCTCTTTATTATGCTAAGCTGATGTTCTGGTTTTTCATAAACTGGAAAAAAATTTGTTGTCAATAATCAGTGACTCTAACATGCATTGGGTGCATGCTAGATTTTGAGGCAACCAAAAAATTTATTCTGGTATGGCATACCACGTTGCATGGCAGATTACAACCTGCAAATATAATACTGTCTGCACAAATAAAATGAGAGTCTGGTTTTTAGTCAAATGAGAGCTTCCTGTGGTTTTTGTAGAGAAGTTGATATAATCGCATGATGTAATCAAACATGCCCACTAATGAGAGAAGGTGGTGTTAAGTGATAGTGGCTGACAGGGAGACTACTTCTGCTGCCACCTGACTGCTTATCATGACGAACAAAGGACAGAGAGGCATAAAAAGAGGCTAGGGATGGGAAAGAAAAACACAGCCTTCTGACCTCACACTAACAACTCTCCCACCTCCCTCTTCTTCTCCCTCCGGTGAACTCTAGAGCACCCCAGAGCTGAGTGAGCACACAATGAACAGCCGTGGGAGAGGCAGAAGACAAGGCTGCAGACGTAAGAGCAGATAGGGTGGACACCGTGCAAAAGTGTCCTAATAGGGACACTACACAAGTGCTTGCAGCTTATGTCTCGTGACACCTGATTGTAAACCTGCAGTCCTAACCCATTACTAATCTGCCCTTTGGACTAACACGTTATTACCAGAGAGTTTGCATACACTGAGTTGAGAGCAATGAAACAGGTATTATTAACTGAGAAAGAATTCGAAACATCCACCTCGCCCATCTCTGCACAAGGAGGCAAAGTACATTTGGGAAAGTTTCAGGATGACAAAAACCTATACAGCACATCACTGAGGATTTAGTTTTCACGGAAATTCAAGTTTAACTGGTCTGAATGCAACTGCAATCTCAGTGGACATTTTGACTGAACCCAAATAATAATAATAATAAGAAGAACAAAATTACTATTTGAAAGTACATTAGTTTATTTAGTTAAGCATTTGTCTTTAACTTGTCCATTTATAATGTGTCACCTTAAACAGTCACACTTTCAATCATAAATATTTTAAATGTATTTTACAGGAGCAATTATAAAGCGCAGTTAAGCAAATACACTTGTTCAACAGATTTCCTGAAAAAGAAATTAAAAATAATCATATTTTATACCTTTTTAAGTTTGTATGCGAGTTACTCTTTCAGCTCTGTTTTTGTTTTCTATCAACTTACAAAAGTTGTTTTGTTATAGACACCAGATGTTTGCCAGCTACATTAATAACATAGTTACAGCTAAAATGAAAATAAAAGCATGTCTTTACTAGTTAGGGCACATATCTTTGACTGGGCAAAGGACAGAGAGACCTTCAGAGTCTACAAGGCAAATCAGTTCTCACTTTCACATTAACTGGCTCTACCATTAACCTCCTAAGACCCGAACTCTTCCACGACATGCATTTTTAATTTCTCTTTGATATTTGGGCATATTGGGGCCCGATGAATGTAAAAACAAAGAATTACCTGATTTTTTTTTACCTTAATTTTGTTTTGTTTTTTTAAAAATAAGAGCCACATGAGGATATTCGTTTAAAATTTCGATAGAACAGCAGCAGTATAATGTCCTCATAAGTGGATATCAGGCCGTTGTAGAGCAACATTGAGTATTTTGGTCGAAATACCCCAAAATGTGATGTCCACATATGTGGACGGCAGGTCCTAGGAGGTTAAACATGGCGTCATTGTGCAGTAATCTCATAATAACCATTAATATTGTCATTCCAGTTCTGTAAGATATAAGAAGAATTCTGCAACCCCTCCTGCCTTCATCTCCAAGACAGAAACAATGAAGTCTGTAGTACGTCTTTCCAAAGAGAAAGCATTGAAGGGAGGGATTATAAGACTTCAGATTTCCATGCACTGCAGCTTTAACAAGGTTTTACAATGTAGTGTAGGTTTTGTGTTGTAGTCATGCATCATGGCTCATGTCAGAAGCATGCTGAGCAATAGATCAGTCAGTGATACTGCTCATTTCCAGTCATGACAGTTAAAACACCAAATAAACAGGATTTACTGCCGCCACCAACCAGTCAAGCTGCAGTTCACATTTTCCCCTCTAGTTCCTAAACAATGCACAATGGACAGAAAATCATTTTTGCAGAATATTATAAAGTGAGGTTGACCTTTTGCATTTAAAAATTAATTACTTTATCACTTCATTCTTTCTTTTTTCACTCTTCATACATTTAGTAAGGTTAAAGCAACTTTTGAACACCAAATTTGAATAATTTCATTACTGACTTGCATTTTACTCTCAGCATCTTCAGCAACTTCAAAACTTCAATGTCAGTTTGTCTGCCACATGTTCTGACCTGCTGTGTCACTGTTGAGAAGTGAATCACAGCTGCTTCGATTTTAACAATGAAAGCTAAACAGAGCGCTTTTCAATATATAATCTCTTGGCAATTAAGCATTTACATCAGTAAGAGCATTTATGCTGTCATTAGGTTACAAAGACCTAGACAGGTCTGCGATTTCAAAAGTGCAGAAATCTGTAGTTTCATGCAATAGCGACCTGCTTATTATCCAAAATAAGCAATTTAACTTCCCAAAAGATTACCTCAGTCTGTCTACATGACCTACATGATATGACAGTCAAACCCGGTCCAGTGCAGAGAGTTCAGATGGTGGCTGAGCCTTTTTCAGTCATGCATTTTGGAGTATTATAATGCTGCATTCATTCAAAGCACCGACCAGGATCTCACAGGGAAAGTATGTGCGCACCAGTTGGAGCGGTTTGTTTTGAGAACAGTGCAACTGCATTGGAACGTGGCTGCAGTGCTGAGCTGCATACCACCCTGTTTCATCTCTAATGAATGTCAATCAAAGGCACATTTTTACAGCAGCGCAGACCACCAAGTGTATACTTGTAAGGCAATGCAATTAAAAGCAACTTATTTCTGGACTGGAAAATATTTCGCTGTGCCACTGTCTGGTAGAGGAAAATGTTTTAGGAAAAAAAAAAAAATCAAAGCAGGAAAGAGCAGCTTGTACAAAAGAATCCCAGGCATGCAACCAGTGGCTAGGCAGAGTTTCTGGGCAGGATGACATCCCGACGGCTGCTTGGCCTCCCTCTCTTAACTGCCAAACCCTTATGTTTGTTAACTGGACGCCAACACTCCCTGAACGGCTTCCGCAGCAAAGATCAGGGTGGCTGGAATTCTCGTCTGGCAGACATGTGGCACAGGAGCGTCTCAAAGTGGACACCACAGCACACGAACAGATAAAGCAGCCTGTGTGCACTGTTTATTGTCAGGGCCCTGAAACCATGATTAGAGGGTTGTTTGTTTTTTTTTTTTTTTTAAACGGGGCACATTTGTTGCTATGCAGAAGCACTTTCTAATACCTTCTATACAGTAGCATGTACAATGACAGATACATATGAAAACAAGCAGCTGCTGCTTTGTCTCTACAAGGGAAAGTCACCCATGCTTTGTATGAACTATAGCTGGAGTGGACAGGTACTATAGTTGCATGCTCAAAAAACAAAACAAAACAAAACAGGAATGCAGGTTTGCAGGATAAAAATATGCCTTTAGTTGCATTTATGTGTACCAAGGACAGAAATGGAGCTAAACAATGCATGGAGCCTGTGCAGACAGCTGCATGCATTGATTAATGAAGATCATTACTACATCATCAGATATGCAGTACAGGGACAACTGAACGCTTCTTGTGTGGACACAGCTTAACTGCCTATTGCCGTGTTAGTACCTCCATGAGGATGTACACAGTCCACAACTGGGGTAATTACAAAAATCTTGCTAACCTACCCACATAATGCTAATGTTGAAACGGATCATGTTTACCATGTTAACCATTATTTACAATTATTTTTTCTATAAGGAAATGGCAGTGGATCATCTTTCAGTTCATCTTTAGAAAACAACTCTGTTGTTGCAGACTGGAGAATGTATTCAGTTCTTGAACCATGCATGCGTGCGCAAAACTTCATGGCAGTTGCATGAAAATTCTATTGATGGAAACTGGATATGCAGTGACCTAGTTGTTGACTAAGCTGATATTTCATCGGGAGCAACAAGAGGGCGGCATTGTAATTACACATCTGAAACTGTAGCAATAATTCATTTGTGGCTTTATGTCTACATAATGATGGGTAGACTGGACGTTCTGTTTTATTCTCACAAAGCATGCCATGGAGAAGGTTCCTGTGCTAACAATAAACTACATAGTAGATTTATAGTATTAGTCTAATGCATATGGTTCCCACTGAAAAGGGTTTTACAGGTAAACAAGGAGCAAGTAGAATCAGTGGCTGAAGTAGCCCCAGCTGCACACTTCTGAGACTTTATGTTCTTTGACTTGCAAACTTGATGAATCTGTTTGTCCTACTTCAAAGCCAACATGTGTCTACATTATAGTTCTGCAGATAGAAGAGCTAATCTCAAGTGGCATCTGCAAGCCTTCGGGGCAATCAAAGGCCACCCAGTGAACGCCAGTCCATGTTAGAGGTACATAAATAATACTAGAACTTAAATCTCTGTTTCACTGCAGTTTCTGGGAACACGGGACCAGTGCAAAAGAAAGTCCAGATGAAAAAGAAATGCTATCGAACGCATTCACTTCCCATACACTTCAAATACGTTTTCCAAGAAACAACTTGAAGCATGGAATGTGCGACATGAGAGGAAAAAAAACTTCGCAAAGCAAAGTACAAAATAAGTGCTACCCGGCATGAGAACTGGTGAGCAAACTACTTCCTGCAGAGGGGCCGGCCACTCCTGCCTCAGCTAACCGGCATGAGTAGGAGTGTGCGTGCATGTTTGCGTGTACAGTAAGTGATTGTGGGGTGAGAGGGAAATTCGAAGGGAGGGGTGGGGTTGTTGTTCAGGAAGTAGACAGTGCAACAGAGGAGAAGGAAGGAAGGAAGATGCCCATATATGAGCAGGCGCTTACGAAACAGGATGGAGGACATGACTAAAGAGGCCTGGGATCTCCCGTGGGTGCAGAAATAATTAAGTAAATGTGAAAAAACCTCCTACACATATAAAAACACACACACTGTCAATCAAAAAATGCCAAGCCCCAATTTTCATGCATCCTGACGCTTGCACAGTAAACTGCTGTGTTCAGTTAAGATCTCACATTAAACCTGCTCAGTAAGAAAAAAAAAGGTGTTAGAAATTGAAGCAGTTATTGAGGAACCAAGATAGTCCCACCAAATGCAAGACATTGCCCCACAAGGTTTCTGTTAGCACAGTGGAAAGACTATAGACAGAGGCCCTGCAGCCAATTAATAACACACCTGCACACAGGCAAAAAGAGCCTTTGTTTAACACCTGCATGTAGACTGGGTCACCTTTTTTCACTTGCTGTTTGATTTAAATTCAGGTGAATGCATATTTTTCAAAGTACTTACTTTGGACCTACAACTGATTTAAAGCTTTTATTTCCTGAGGGGCTGCCCCCACAAATTGCACAGTAGTTTACATTACACACACCATAAATTTCACTATACACCCACAGGTTCCTATAAAAGGCAAAAGGTTTGTGTTGTACCCCTACACAAACATGTAAAAAATAAATAAATAAATAAAAAACCTACACGTTATTAACAAATGCAACGTTCTTAACAGGGTCACTCTGCACAACACATGAGTATTCACACACAAGAGTCCCAACACAGCTGCAACAAATGAGCAGATGTGCATGCTTATGGAGGTCCCAGTGTGGGACATTTCAGATTCTCAGTGTTTCAATGGCATAAGCGAAAAAGGAAAAACAAAGCGGTTTCTACATCAGTTATTAATTTAACAGACCTTCAATATGCTGCAGCAATGAAAGGGTTATCTCACGCCTAACATAAGGACAAACCTATAGACTGTATAATACTGCCACCATGTGGGGGAAATTTGTAGAATTGAGTCATACAACTATCTGTAAGAAGGTATCCACAGAGAAACTAATCTGAAACTAGCTTTTTCTTTCATTTCCTAGATTGATATTGTGTTAGCAGCAGATCTCTTAATTAAAACAGATACAAGTAACAAAGAACAGATTGTTTCCTTATTAGTACATGTGTATTGATTGGCAAACCTGAGACTTTTATTATGTGTAATATACTTTTAACTGAGTTATTAGCCAAGACATTTTTATTATATTTAGGTGCATATTTTCCTGACCAAGAAAATAACAAACATTAGTTCAAGTAAGTATCCAATGCACCTAATCATAGGTAATTATTTAGAGAAATTAATTCATTAATGCTATCAAAACAGCTTCTATTTCTAGTTAGAGAAGATTCTTTGGATCTAAATCATGATTTTGTAGAAATGTTTTAAGTACTGATATCATTTGGAGCCAAAACGTGTACAGGCTTTTCTTCCTTTCTTCTTTCTGGCCTGAATCTAGTAATGTTTCACATTTTCCCCCTCTAATATTAAATGAAGAACCACTCAGAAAATAGGCCATTTAAGGCCCTCACAGTAAATTCATATTAAAGGGGTTATCAAGTATAAAGTTGGATGCTTGAAAACAGGGGCAGGGGTGAGTAAGATCCAATTTCATACAGTTAAGTGAAACAAATTATAAATGTTATGTTTCACTGTGTTTGAAGCATACATTACCAGTAATGTAATCAGTAGCATGTATTTGTATCTTACAAATTCCACACCTGTGATGCCTTTTTGTAAATGTAGGACCCAAGTCATAATCCTAAAGAGCAATCCCCTATGATTTAAGAATATAAGAAGATACAGTGTAGACTCTTTCTAAACACAAGAGGGCAGCACCTCACAGATGGTCCTTAAGTCTGAAGATATGAAATACTCAAACAGGCTGTGCCTAATTAATAATGAATAGGCTGGTGAAACAATGTTTGCAACCTGAGCCACCTTGCAATTACAGAAATGGCTGGTGGCGATAGTTGTTTTAAAGATGGGAGGCAGCCTATAAACAAGGACACAGACCTGAGTGCGAAATGTTCTCAGGGAGCATGTACTTGGTGTTTCTGTCTGAGTGGGCAGCATAAATCTGGAAAGAAAAAGCAAAGAAAATATTATTTTTCAAAAAATTAGCCAATCGTGGATTCATGTTTACCATTTCTTCCAGATGAGGCCAAACAAAGAGCTGTGAGCTCCCACGGTGTAATTAATGAATGCTAGCCCTCTGACACTAGTTTCCACATCATTTAGGACAAAATGTGAAGCAGTGGTGGGTGGGGTATACCCAACCCACTGCTCTACTTGCATTCATTACCACATTCCAGTGAGACCAGTTAGATGGCCAGTCCTTTAGTCAGAGAACTTTGTGTCTGGGCCGTTTGTCCCAACAACAGAGAAGAGGCAGGACTTGGTGGTTTAAAGTAAGGAACAGATATCCTCAAATATTTTTAGTACTTTCCACTGTTTATTATTTTCTTTCCACAGTAGTAATTCATCTTACACATTCTTCAAGCCTGAGCAATACTCGGAAGAGTTGCTATATAAGCATTAACATATAAATAATATTCTTAACTGAAACAAATGCAACAATTAAATACAACATAAAAGGTTTTTGCACAGAGTAGTAGAGTTTTTGGGGACAAACATTCATACTGAAGGTACCATTTATTCAAACGCACAAATTAACTTGGATTCACTTTAAATGTGTAACTGTTATTTAGTCATTATTTACAGTAGTTATACATGTTCAATATCAAATCAAAGCACACACACACAGTCCTGGAGTTGGTTTATGCAATTGTCAGTTGAGCTGTACATCATGTAGAACTGCTCAACGAAGCACGTGTCTATAAATAACCCACTGCAGCAATATGACAAGTCCCAAAATGTCACTGAGATCAGACACAGGGTGACACGAACAAGTAACCTGGCTACTGTCACACAGGGTCTGTGTGTTGCTCTGCGGGTCAGGGGGAGACGCGGCAGATGAGATGTTAATCCTGCCACAAGGATGGGAAAAACAACAATGAGGCTGCAATTTCTGCTCCCGCTAAAGGAGTTTACAGCAGATGTTCGGCGGAAATAATTTGGAAAATTAAAGGAATCTTTGATGAGAACGCAGAAGTAATAAAATTTCAACACGCAATGTTCTAAGATGCTAATATTGGGAGCAACAAGAAAGCCAACAAGTAAGGCGAAGTAAGAGACGAGAGCGTGAGTTGGTTTGGATAAAACAACAACCTCCAGGGCCAATCCAACAAAGAAAAAAGCCAGGACTGAGGTTTCAACATGTGGAATCCCAAAAACAGATGACGTCATGGTGGCTACATCCATCTTCTACATACCATCTATGGTTTATAGACAGATAAATGAACTGAAGTGGCACAGCAGTTATAGTCAAATATACAGAGAGTTTATTTGACTACACAATCATCTTGTTCAATCAAACCACCTAAATATTGTGCATGCGTTTCATTCTGAAATGTTACATTATAGGGCGCTCATTTCAAATTTGCTTTCCAAGTAGACAAATAGTAAAAGAATACACAATCCCAAGTGACATCTTTGTTCATTTATTTATCCGAATATTGACATAAATCCTAAGTATTTTTATAAAGGTTTAAACTGGAAAAAAAGGGAATCCTTACACTTACAGAACCTTTATGAATTGCTGCTTGATGAATACCTGCATCAATTAACTTGTAGCTGACTAGTTTCCTGCATTAAAATATCTGTTAAATGTCCATGCTTTTAACTGTTTTAACTGTCTCCATGACATCTGGAGGAAACAGCTGCTGTGTGAACAACGGTCTGATTTTGATTAACTGATTAAGAGCTACACTGGTTTTATTGTAGAAGGTCTGAATATTACAATATTAATAACAAAAGCCCTTCTCTAATCTAATAACTTTAAATAGAACAGTACACTGCCTGGTGGCCATCACACAGTTTTCAGAAATGCCGCATCTTGTTTGAAGACAGAGAGAGTCAACACTGTAATTACAGGGTGCATGTAACTAACTATCGGTTTAAAAATGGAAAGTATTTGAGAGGTAAAGTCATTGAAAGCTAATTGTGAAAGCCTTTCATCACTTGCTGATAAGCAGTTAATGCCTTGTGCACTAAGCAGCCCTCTTACGTGCGACATATTCTCCTCGTTGAGGGTATAATACCTTCATCACTGCGACACGCTCCAGTGAGGAGGCTAAGAGAGCTCTGACATACGTCAAAGCAGGAGGACATTTTTCACATATTGCTGTGGACTAACAGCTCGAGGGTGCCGGCGGCGACTGTGCTGTGTTGACTGGAACTTCTCTCTAAAGGTCTTTGTGACCAGAGCTGTGACGCACAGACGAGTTCCCCAGAGGCTGAGCGTGGAATTTGAGTCAAGGGATAGAAGGGGGGTAGGGGGGGGACCTTCTCACGAGATTAAACCACGCTAAGGTCTGCACCAGTAAGTGTGGGGTAACCAGGCAACATGACCATACCCACGTCAGCACCACAAATGCACTCAGGTGGAGTCACGCTGGACTGCCAGAAGCCATGACAAGATAATTCTCCTGAAAGATGAAAATCATTTGTCATGGACACACAGAGTTACGTTGCATGCTCTCCACAAACATGCTCACAGGTTCAATAATAATAACAGCCATACCAAAATTATCTCACAGAAACGTCATCATACTACTGAAAGAAAGTAAACACGTGTAGCGCTTAGAAAAATATGTAGCATCTGTTTATGCAGTGTAAAAGACAGCTGTTTTGATCAAAACTTTGCCAGTTTTACACTCAATTTTTATATTAGATTTTGGCATGCTGCACTTTCCTTTGGGGTGGACCGAACATTTGCTCAACAAAAAAGCTTCAACTGAATGCCCCCTAAATGCAAAATTTTCAAATGCATCCCTTTATTCATTTAAAAAGTCTGACAGACTAACACTAAAACACTGCTGAATACTGCAGATGGATTTCCTGGTACTAAAAATCTTGATCAATACGTATTTAAAATGATCATCATTACCTGTCTCATTAGCTACAAAAACAAACAAAAAAAGCTATTAACTGAGAGTTAATAGATTACTAGCTCGGTTAGTAAACTGAGACTAGTTTTGCCAATTTTCTGTAGTAATTGGAGATGGGAATCCAGAAGTGGTTCCAACTGATTCAATACATGGGAATTATGTGCCTCAAACTTCCTTTTATCATTGCTGGCATGTTTGTTTTCCTGACAGTTGGATGTTGCAAAATGTCAGAAGCTTTTGCACAACTCAGTCATATGCAATTCTTTGTCTTCTACTCTGTTTCTGCAGTCTTCAAAGTCAGAAAAAAAGACTAAAGGCTAGTGCAGGTCTTCATATTATCCACAAAACAGATACTGTGTGGAGTAAACGGATCAGAAATCAGAAAGGGATTAATACCAAATAAATGTAAGTACTAAAAACACTCTTAAACACTTATTAACATTTAAATAAAAGCTAAACTCTACAGTTATTTTTTAATCATAAATCAGTCTATCATCTACATTACTAAAAGTCCAGTCCAAGAGTTTGTGCAATGCATAGGCTTTAAGAATGCGACTTCACATCTTAAATTCAGATTTTAGCTGAGCACATTCACCTGAGAAATACACCGCTTGGAACGTCAGATATTATAATGAAGTGTTGCTACTCCTATAAGAACAGCAACTCCTCCCGAAACACGTCTGAGTTAAAGAGAAGTTTAAACATTTAAGGCAGACTATGTTAATCTACTGTTTACTGCAGCTCTAATAAAGCACTTCACTCACATTTACTGAACTACGTTTAAAAAGAAGAGCATCAGTTTCCCCGCTCTGATAACCTACAGTATGATAACTTCCCACAACACGCTGTAGTGTTTTCACACTGTTGTAATACTGGCGCTGTTAAATTCAAAGAAAGCCCTGCTGCAGGTAGGCTTTCCAAGAAGTGTAATATTCCATCATACTTGTAAATCTCTCAAATATTCGCTGACCTTCACAGAGATTTATCCAGCATGTTTTCTCAGAAATATCGCCATGACATCACTCATGTCTCCTCTTGAAAAAAAAAAAGAATCCTAACCGCTGATTGAAACACCTGTTTACCAACCATGTATGTGCACAAAAAAAATTTGCCAACCATTTAAAGCTGCAAAGTGTTCTTTCCCATACTCTTACCTCGTGTTTACACTGGTTGTTGCCTCAGGTTAATGGACTGGAAGTCACAGTCTACCATCTGGCGTTTATTAAAAGCAGCAGCAGTGTGGACACAGCAGAATGAAGAAAGATTATTTATGTAATCTCTGTACTGATACTCACCTGGCCTCTCGGATCCAAAACCGGGTTTGTTCCTTTGTTTTGTTTTTGTTTTTTATGTGGTTGTTTTGTTTGTTTGGGGGTGGTGGTTTCAAAGTCGAGCCATGAAATAATCCCACACGAAGCTCTCGCAACTCGACAAAAATGTCGACTGAAAAGTTTCAGCTCGGATTAAACAAACATTCAGCCGTGTGGAGGTGAAAGCGCAGTGACGGGAGACGCGCTCAGTCATCTGCTGTTGGCTGCTGCTGGGCAGGACTACACGCCGCTTCCTAATCTTTGGACAAGGCAACAGCGCCCCCTGTCGGTGGCTTATACAGATGGTAATTCATAGGATCCTGATTGTGCTACATCTGCACCTGAGATATTCAAAATGTAGAAATCCAGGTGTCCACGTCCACGTTTCAAAATGATCCTGCACTTGCCATAAATATATTTTCAGTATGAAGTGCGGTTTTGTTTTGGTTTTTGTAATCTTGATAAATAAAAAATACAAATATTTTCATTAGTCAGAAATAGGTTTTTTTTTCCCCTTTAATTTTGTCTCCTGATTGTCAATACCCAGAGAAGTTTATATATATATACATATGTATATATATGTATATATGTATATATGTGTATATATATGGTAAATGGCCTGTATTTATATAGCGCTTTTACTAGTCCCTAAGGACCCCAAAGCGCTTTACATATCCAGTCATCCACCCATTCACACACACATTCACACACTGGTGATGGCAAGCTACATTGTAGCCACAGCCACCCTGGGGCGCACTGACAGAGGCGAGGCTGCCGGACACTGGCGCCACCGGGCCATGGACTTCTCAGAGCTTCATCTACTGACTTGACCAATAAAGCAACTGCATAATAATCTAAAAATGAATAAACCAAATAAACATTTTTAAAATTCTTCCCATTTCTTCTAGTATAGGTTTTAGCACATTCTGAAAACATTTACATTCCATAAAGCATCTTGCAGATGAACAGTCTGAGATGATGAAGAAAATTACATGCCATTCCAACAAAAGGCCTCAGGGTTTTTTGGGGTTTTTTTCGCATTAAAGAAATGCTGTTATTGTAGATAAAGAGAGCTGTTAGCTGGACTCCTCGGGTTTTAACCACAATCAAGGAAATAAATGTCTAAAGTTACAGATACAGTACTAGCAGTCTTTTACCTGGACTTTGCTCCATAAATAAAAACAAACAGAACAGTGGATGTACTGAAACACAAGCAGGAAATTTTCAGTGATATAATCAAATATTTGCTGGAAAAAACACCTAATTTTTTATTTATTTTTTTGGTTTATCTCTGGCAGGCCATGGGAAATATCTTAGACGTCTATAAAATGAACACTTCAGACTAATTTTCAGACTTTTCATCTGGTGGCTACATGGGTCTGTTCTGGCGCTTTGGCCACATATTTGAGATCCCTGGTCTAGATGTATGATTTAATTCATTTGTTTGTTACAACCTTACGCTGCATGTCATGAAAGCTCATTCTTGCATAAAGTAATAAACGCCAGAAACATTCAGTAGCAAAGTAAGTTGAAATAAGCAATTTGAGCACTGTTTTATTAGTAGAAAGCATATATATAATACTTTCACACAATGCTTTTTCACTATTTACATTAAAAAAAATTAAAGTTGTATTTTGTATCTGTGTTTTAGACTGAATGTGCACAAAACCTGAAAAATTGTGAAGAAATGTTTAACTGTCCATGCACTTTGTTGAGCCATACACTGTATATATATAGTATTAAACCAAGTATTTAACAAAGGATTTAGATTTATTTTGGCATTTTGCAAAGATACAAAGAGTGAAAAGATTGGCCACTTTTTCTTTTCATTACAAGTTTAAGGAAACAAATCTACATTATAGGAGGTTGTAACAACATAGTCACATAAGGGGAGTCACAAGTTAACAAATTTCCTGTCATACCACGTAGAAGATGTCTGTTAGATAACAATAAGAACTTCAATTTATAGCATGCTTTAATTATTTTTCCCACGGTCACAAAGTTTAAAATAAGCAGCTTTTGGAGGCCTCTAAGGTCTGACCTTCCAGTGAATCTAACTTTGAATATTCAAGCTTTCCTCACTTTTCCTTATACTGTAGCTTCCTGTAGCTTTTGTTTCCCCAGTCTGTTCACTTGTTAAAGGTTACAGTATTGTACAATGGCTCACTTGTACATTCAATAGTGTAGAAGACTCTGGCAAGTAACATCAAATTAAAAGATAACACACCACAAATATCCTGAAACGAGCCCAGCAGCTATTCCTCAGCCACCTTCCCAGTGATCCTGTAGACCTCTGTCGGCCCCTGCTCTCCACAGGTCAGCTGTGTCTCTTGGCTCTCGGGCTTGTCCGTCATATCTGCAACATAATCTCAGATAAACACCTCCAGCATATTTACAAAGCAAATATCTCTCGCCATCGGTTCGCTAAACTGGATTCTGACCAAACAACAGAACTGTTACGCACCTGTGTGTTGAGTGTCTCCTAACTTCTTCCTGTTGTGCTTGTGTGAGGGGGCATAGAGGAAGATAATGGTAAAAACGTACAGGTTCCACATGCCATAGATTCCTGTAAGAAAAGCACTGTGGACCTGGAGAGTGTAGTCTCCCCAGTGCCAATGACCTTCGCTGACCTATTTGAAAAAATAAGAATATTTGAAATAATTTTTAAGAAACCCAAACATGTCCAAATAACAAATCATAAACATATTTTAAAGAAGAACAAGCTGCAATTAAAACTGCTGCTCCTTAGAAGGCTAAAACTTACTTGATTTAAGATGAAGAAGATGATGGTGAGAGCAGCACATGTGAGTGTTGCCAGCATTAAAAATTTAAACCTGAAAATAATACCCTGGGGGGAAAGCACACCTACAGTCAGTAAAGTAAGTAGAATTTCTGCATAATCTAGTGAATGAAAAGCTTTTTCTTTTTGTCAAATTCACTACTTTTTCTTATGTGATTTTGATATAAAATTAAACCTTATAGCGCAGTCTCCGAGTCTCTGGCATTGTAGGAAGCTGTTGCAATTTCCCACTAATGGTTCTGAACACGCAGTGCACCATGCGACACAGGGAGAAGAAATAAAGGCAAACAGAAATCCCTGCCACAATAATGAAGGTAATATGTGGTTTCAGATAAGAAAAAAATCTTGGATGTTAATGGTAGCCTGACTGCTGAATTACTTTTTATAATAAAGAATAGATATTTGAAGGATACTGCAAACTTACTCCTGGATTCTGACGCCCACACACTGTAGAATGGATTGCTCAAACGAACCCCCCTTCGGTAAGAGAGAAAACAACTTACTTTTTTTATTAAATCCACACCAATAACACAAAAAATGAAAAACATTTACCTTTCACTCAGGTCAAATATGAGAAGAACAGAAGATCCAAACACCACAAGCCCAACTTGCCACCAATAAGCTGAGAGGAGATTCCTCTGACGTTGGTCCTGGTGATTTAATGAATGAAAGAATAAGTAACAACTGGCAGGAAGGTGCAGAGAAATGTGCAAGCAGCAAAGAAAGACCTGCTAACCATGAGGTGTTCACCACAGAAGATGATCCAGAAACAGAAGAGTACAGAGTATAAGGCGCACTGCTGGGCATCTTCAAACAGCAGCATCCATGTCCACTCAAAGCCCATGGACAGCCACTCCACCGGCATGTCCAGGAAGGCCATTGAGAGGCCCAGAGCAAAAATCACCCTGAGCAGGACGAATACATCAGTGAAAGAAACACTTACATCCACTCTAACAGACAAATAACTCCTTCTGCTCTATTGCAAATGGAGAAATGACCTAGCTCTAGGCAATCATGCACTTAGATCAAACACTTTTCATTTCCTCTGCTTGGAAATGCTACACAAAAGTATGTTGGACTTCTGAAAAACAAGCTCTTAAAAGTATGCCAGAAGGTTTACTTGCAGTTTTAAGTTCTCATTGAGTATAAAAGAGCCAGGAGCTCCTTACAAGTAGCTGTATTGTATAACTTCACTCTACCTTTTAAATAAGATGATTTTGTTTCAGTCTGCAATAAAATCTCAATAAAATCAGTCCGCAGAGGCAGCAATCGCAACCTAAAGTGCTCAAAATTAAATATTCTTATTCTTATTAGTGGTAGTAGGAGCAGCAGTAGTAATATTATTATTATTATTATTATTACATTGTTTTTTATCATTTGAGAAATTATTAAAATTCAACTCAGTATTCTGACATAAAATTCATAAATATACTTAAATGTTAAAATGTCACTCTTAATCTCTCTTTCCACATGCAGGCTAGCCAAAACATACTTTTCCAAAAGGACCGGAGGTCTCGCCAAGAGCCGAATCCTGTACCAGTACCAAACTGTAGCCACTGATATCCAGGGACTGAACACAGTCTTCATGCTGATCCACACTTTGGTGAAGCCTCCATTCTGGTGGATGCCCTGAGGAAGAGGAGGGACATCAGATGTCAGAGTGCCAAATTTTTAGCTTTGGAGATTAATTCAAACACAACATGCCGTATAACAGAAGTTAACATGTAGAAATTATACTCACCACTACATGGATGTCCTTTATTTCCCCGATGCCAACGTTCATTGTGTCATTCACTGGCAAACGCAGGTTCATTAAAAAATATTTGTGGGCTACACTTCCCAGCTCCATGAATGGTATTGGGTCACAGTGATAAAAGCGCCCTTCGTTTTCATACGTCTGAAAAAAACACTGGGTTTTTCCTCACTAAGCAGAGAAAAGTGTAACTATTTCTCATTTCTGTGTATAACATGAAGTCATGCAGGTTTACCTTGGATACTGCAAATGTGCATCTGAGTGGCCTTTGCTCCACCGAGTGAAATTTTGTGGTCCACTCAGACGTCATGTCGTCCCTGTACGCCAGACGGGCATCGATAGTGATGACCACATCATCTTCTACACAGGCAGGAAAATTGCTCATTTTATTAGAAACCCACTGTAACTAGGAAACTACGCTATTTACATTTCTGACAAAGACAAGACACACGTCTTACCAATCTGATTTATCATTTTGAATGCAATGTCAAACTGCAGAACAGCCAGCATGTATTGAAACCACGGACTCATTTCAGTGTTGGGTAGGGGTACATGCACAGCAAAAACAATGTCGTTGGCATTGAGCGTTTTTGCCAGAGGGTCGTCAAAACTGTGGACCTGCTGGCATCGATTTGAGCCCCATGGCATGAGCCAAGCACGTGTCCTGTGGAAATTGATGCATTTGGTGGCCAAGTAGCTGATTGCAGTGGTAGGACTGGGAGCTATCATAAAGGAAATCAGATATATATTATGAAAAAAGACAGACTAAAGCTTAATCATTAAGAGCATTGGGAAAATTTGTTTTTCAGAGCGCTTCCAACACAAAAAATTATGTTAATTAGACTTCATTTTCCTAAAATTGAAATCATTGAGGGCTATCCTGCATTTACAATCAAGCTGAGTAGCTCAAAAGCACACAAACAATAAAAAAAATATACAGTAGGTGCAAAGAAACTCCATGCAAAAACTATAAATATAATTAAATATGGAAACTCTACAAGATAAAAGATGCAAAACTGCTCACCCAGGTGTAGAAACAAGCTAAACTGCTTGCAATCAAGAATTTAAATTAAATAAATGTTTAGTTTTTAGAATACATAGAAAATAGAAAACAGTGAGGAAATAATTGAGAACATTAAAGGAATGTCGCCAGCTTTCATTGGCTGGCTGAGTAGAATCTGCAGTGCAGTAACATCTAAATGCACATAACAAAGATTGAATAAGATAAATTACTCCAAATAATTATTAGAAAACATTATTATTTGCAAACAAATGTAAAAATATGTTTTAAAAAAATCATCTACTTACATATCAATGCTCCAACCAAGATGGAAAATATTTGGAATAATAAAATGAAGAAAACAAATAAAACCAACTTTTTAGTGCTCATCTTCTCTATGATCGCTCCTGCCATTTGTAAAAAATATTTTGGGTAAAAAAATATAAAAAGAAAGTGTTGTTCAGACAAGCCAAGTGCTCCACTGAAGCTCATCTACCTGCTCACACACATCTGACTCTCATATGGGATACGCCAGACATTAGGCTCAAACAGAGCATGTGCAGAAGGGACAGGAGGTGGAATCATTAGGCATTAAAAAGATCAGAGAACACTGGTCTATAAAACATGATTCCTTTATTGCTTAAAGAATACAACTTTGTAGTATAGGCAAGTGAATGTGTATCACAACTAGGTTACTTATCTTTACACTGAGGATTGACCACAGTCACAATGCAAATGTTTGATACTGCACCCAAGGAAAAGGGAAATAACAAATCTGGCCTCGATATCAAAGCGTCTTACAAAGTTATAGGTTAATAATATTTAACATTATTCACACTGATCTGGAGCCAGCAATGAGAATCACAGTAGCACCTACACCTTAAAAAGAAAACAAAACACGAACTCTGGGCTGTTAGTCTATCTTTGGTTCTATCAGACAAAAATATTCAGTTTTTCAAAGGTGCAGCTAAGAACCAATACTGTGTGTAGTTCAAGGTAGAAAGGAAACAACATAATGTTTCTGAATAAGCTAAAACAAAAATGTATTTTTCCATTATCTAATAGTACAATTTCAATATTGACGCCCCCTCAACTCTTCCACTGTCGAACAAATAACTCCACAGAGGGGTAAAGAAAACCCTTTTTGACAAAATGGCAAAGACAAGAGAAGAGGAATTAGATGCTCTGGAGTCGTCAGGAGCGATTCGCCTACACCACGGATTGTTATCTAGCACTATGGTTGACATAAACAAGCTAGTTGGTGCAGTACCTGAAAGAGCAAACACCTGCTGCACCATTACCAAACTTCAGTGAAATGTGCCTTCAGTGCATCCACAGTACATCCAGAAATCTACAAATTACTCACAACATAACATCAAGACATAATTAAACGGAAGTAACTTAAAAAGGGGGGGCGGGGGGATAATCCAAATTTTATTAACAGCTTTTCAAACCAAACAAATTTCAGGTTCTGGTATCATCATGTTGACATCCCCCTCCAACTCCATCTCCACTGTCGATACCAAATGTGCATTTTCCTTGTGTCACTGATGTGCACCAGCGGTCAAACACATCTCAAGTCTCTGTCAACAACAGCACTGGGAGGTTTGCCCGCCAACACTGTCCCAGGAAGGGATTCGGACAAGCTGAACGGTATCCTGGGATCATATGTCATCCTCTTCGTCTTCATCCTGAGAGGAACCGGCCTGTTGGGCAGCAGTGGCAGATGCTGCCGCCATCTGTGCCTGCTGGGCGGCCTGCTGCATCTGCAACCATTCCTGCTGAGCGAGTTCTGCCTGCTGCTGTCGCGCCTTCACAAACACATGAGAGGCATGAAACAGGCGAAGGTGAATGAGGATTATATCAGGCAATTAGAGAAGCTCATGGTGGTGATATCTGATGTCTAATTAGAACTTGAATATTTTAAGACACATTCGTTTAATATGTCACTATAGCACTGAACATTGAAAAAAATGAAAATAAAGTTTCTGCAACATATTACTATCGCTGAATTATACTTGCTTATACTTGTTTCTAGAAAGGGATTGAGTTAATAATTAGCAAAGTACTGCTGAAAGTTAACTAAATGGATCTGTCATGCATTACTGAACAGTATAGTGCAAATAATGTGCCTCAAGTGGTTATGTGTAACAGCCACTCAGCACACAGATGATTTAAATCGGACATGGCTTTGTTGTATTTCTCCCTAAAGGTTTACTCATTTCCTAAGGAACTTAGCCCAAAACAAAAGACCAATCACAAAAGACCTACTTCAGAAAGACTCAGATCTCTACATAATGTGAAGTTCTGGTCCAATAATTTTGTTTATCATAACATTTCTGAGCAATCATAGTTGTGCTGGTTTGTTTAATTATTTTTTAGAACACAGTGTGGCAGCAATAAATTCACATTTTCAATTCCACTGTTTTCGCGGACTCTGAAAGCAGCACAGAATGATTTCCTCTAGTCAGAACTTCAAAAACAGCTATGCTCAGTTCAGTGGCTGTTGGAAGCACCTGGACATTTTCTAACAGCTGCTTTTTATCATTTTATTATGTCTTTGCTGTTTTTAAACCTGATTTTTAAATGCCCCTCAGAGTTAGACTAAATGACCTGGTGTGGAAGTCAGTTCCCTGAGCTGAATTATGTGGATTTGTACTGTTTCTTGTGTCTCCTCTCTCAAAATCATACCTTTGCAAACAATTCCTGTTGTTGTCTGAGGAGCTCTTCTTCAGGGATGCCCAGGTTCTCCAGTCTCGAGCTGGCCTTCCTCCTCTTCAGAGCAACAGTTTTACACTCCTGCAGGACGTCTTTCACCTCCGTGATGTACGATGCGAAACCGAGGCTCTCGAGCGCTGCGGTGCGAAAGCAAGAGGCGAAAGTGTTTCAATCACTCTCTGTGGTTTAAGGCTCATTACATGGTGCTGCACACACATACACACACCTTTCAGGGTATAGGGAAAACAAAGCTGGACTCACCGTTGATGACATGCTCTGGGGAAATGGTTTTCTTCTCCGACTTGTTGCATATATCATTGGCTTCTGAGGATATGAGGTGGATGAACTCTGTGCAGCAGTTAACAACAAGCTCCCTGGCATCGTTGGCCACCCGTACATTGGGGAGAGTTTCTTTAATCATTTTGTTGATAGCTGCTCTCGGGATGGTGAGGTCGTCGTCATTTCCAGAGGAAGAAGCCATCGTGGCAGTCGACGGGACAGAAAACAGGGAAAAAAGAAAGAGAAACTCCGATACTCGACGGAAGGAAACTGTTACGAGGCCTTCTCGGGTCGGCAGAATTAAAATATAACGGTCAGGTCAAGACAACGTCAACGCAGAGTTAAATGTCATATGGGAGAGTGACGTTCCTCCAAGTTAGCCGGCTAGCTTAGCTAGTAGCTAATAGTTGAAACAATTTCCGCAGAGTGGAGCCTTTGTGCGGAACGTGGTAGAAAAGAAACCGTTAGAAAACGCTAAAGCACATACACCATAAAAGAAGACAAAACGTCAATACTGTGTGGAAAGTGCTTAGCTAGCTAGCAGCCAGGCTAGCTAGTAGCTGTGGTCCCTGTCGCCAGAAAGCCGCCGCAACGCAAAAGACAAGTGAAAGCGGAGAGCATGGCTACCGCTAGGCTAACAATGAAGTGCCTCCCGCATGGCTAAACAGTTAGCTGCATAGACACAGAAACGGGACACACGTGCCACAACACTGCCTGTTGTTCTACCCTGCATCGAGAGATGATTTGGACATTTTAGATAAGCAGAAACATGGTATCGATTCGTTTATACGTTTGAAATGTGGGCAACATTAGCTTAATTCAGTCCGGATGCAACGTCAAACAAAGAGCCGGATACCGTTCTTCTTCTTTGGTGTTTAAAGCCTGTCTGAATCGCATTGCTGTGTCCTTGTGGTATTTGTCGTCCATTACTGCCCTTAGAAGATATGTTTGGAGAATTAATACAGATGGTGGAAAAACATCGAGATCAAAACAAATAAACTGAATATGTACTTTTTTACATTATCTATATATTTTGATGGTAGCTAATATTTCGTATACAGTCAGAGGACCGAATCCCATATGCACCTCACATCCAAAACATAAAAGATGAGGCCAATCCATAGCTGATTGTGTGAGTTTTATATCCAGGTATGTTTTTACTACATTATCTTTAAAAAAAAAATGAAGCTGTTGCCAATCAGATGCTTTCCAGATGGTCTTGTTGTACCCATCTCCCGAATTTCACTTTTTTGTTTATTTTTCATATTCACCATTCCATAATACCTGTTTCCATTGATCTTCAGTCCAGTTCAGCAATTTCTCCCTGTGTCCATAATTCCAGTGAAACCTCTTCTAATGAAGTTTCTGTTCGTGGATCAACTGATAGTCTTTGCTAGGGTTTTTTGTATTAAGGACATGATTTCCAAAGACTTTTCATTTGCTGTACATAGTTTTTCAGACCTTCCACTTCTTCTTTTGTCCTCCACTTGTCCAGTTTTCTCAACAACAACAAAAAAAGCACACAGTGCAATATGCCAGGTTTTCGCCTAATAGTTCAGTGGGATTTATATTGTTGGTGCAACAACACAAATTATGTGCTTTGGTGACAGGCTGCTAGTAACAAAGTGCCTAAAGACATCGTTTAGAATGGGTTCTTTGCTAAGCTGTCTGTTATGTGTTTACACAACACTGGTTCGTGTAGTGAACCAGTATCTTTGTACAGTACTGTATGTTACCCTCGTGTGGTAAACATAATTATCAAGAGCATCTCTTTTAACCCTGTTATCTCCTCCCCGGAAGGGTACGTCTGATAACGTGTCTACTAATGCTTTTTCATGTATATTTTTCAGCACAAGCACAGATCTTGCTGAAACAAATTTGAGCCGCAGTCATTTATGGCCCTATTTCTGCAATAATTATCTATTTTATTTTTGGACTTATCAGTGTTCAGCAGCATCCAGACTGGTTTCACAGATGTTTGAATTTCCTAATAATTGTTTACTGCCATCTAGTGTCCATCAAGAGAATACCAGCTTTTACTTTATTATTTTCTTTTTATATTCTAACATGATCAATTTTCTAACCAAAGCCTGTCAATATCCTACAAAAAATAAATAAATAAAAGTTTTCTCACATTAAAGTCCATGTGGCGCGAGGCTCAGAATTCAGCGGCTATATTCCAGATTAAGCCATGAGTAATTATGTTATGTAATCCAGCAGATTAAGATAAGATAAAATAACCTTTATTAGTCACACACAAGATTATGTAAGATATACATAATCTTCTGACACTGTAACAGAACCCATTAACAAAACAATGCTTTTAAAAAGACAAAAAGTTCATAAATTAGTCGTTATAACTCTGAACTACCTGATTTACTTTGATTTAATCTTGCTGTTCGCATAGCTTTGCTTGTTTCCCATATTACACAAGGCTCAAGGGCTTGTCAACTTAAGACAGTAATGCCACTTGAATGCACCAGGGTGTGGTTTAAACCTGCAAGAGCTTACTGCCACGTATGAAAAGAGACTGCATTGTCATGGCATTTCATAGCTTTATTTATTTCAGGGAGGTAACACTGCTAGACAATAACAGCCAAATATGCCCATGTCACAAAAATAACAAAGATATGACATGATTCAGTTGCTCTTCTCTAACTTAAAACTCTTTCGGCTTCTCCACTGCAAAAGCTTGATGAAGTTCAGGCTGGCCGTGAAGACCTTGTCGTGTTCAAACACCATTTTGTAAAACGTTTCAATCGGGAGGTCACCATTTGGGTCAGCGTACTTGAGTGTGGTCATAGGGGTATAGAGAGTGTTTGTCTGGTGCCGGAAAGGGGGATTGTCCATGATGAGGATCTTGAGGGTGTGCTATGAAGAAAGATCATTCATAATATAGTTTATTGCTCTTGTAGTGCATTAAAGGTTAAAGGTGAAGTATTTGCCGAATGATACCTCTGCCACGTCCTCAGGAGTCTGTCCGAGGGTTTCAAAGATCTGTTTGTAGTTCTTTAAGTAGACATTTGTGAACATGTCAGCAGTCACTTTGTCTGCTTTGCTGAGATCAATCTTTAGGCCCTCGTCATAAACCTTACGCTCAAACTCGGTTATCACTGGACCTGGCTCTATCAGGCTGATGCTGAGGAAGAAACAGAAGAGAAGAACATCAAAAAATCTCTTGAAATAGGAAACTGAAATTCAGTGCACAACTGTGAAAGGTAATTAAATATTACTTTCATTATACAGGAAACTTTAGAAACCACATTAATATTCAGTCATCATTTGATACTGTGTTAGAACATGCCTAAACATCACAGTGTGCTGTGATTCAAATATTTTCCTCCTAATGGTGCAGAAAGTGCTAGGTGTTGTTGTTCAATATGACTTCACAAATATACCAGATGCAAGGGCTAGTTTTCAGGTAGTTACATTTTGGTTGCACTTTTTTTCTCTCACAAACATGCTAGTAAAAGATGAACAGGAATAAAAAATTATAGACCTAGCATCTTACTTTAGACCAAACCTCAGGGCTTGTATCGCTAGGCTTTCACAAAAGCCTTCCAGTGCAAACTTAGATGCTGCGTAGATATCGTTGAATAAAATCCCTGAAACAGGGAAAGAAGTTGTGAAGCAACTGTCTTAAAAAATGTTCTCATGATCAGCAGGTGAAGCAGCTCTTACCCTGAATCCCCATGACGCTGCTAATGACCACAATATGACCTTTTTTCCTTCTCTTCATGTCGGGCAGGATTTCCTTCATTAATCGCACAAGTCCAAAGAAGTTGGTGTCCATGACACTTTTCATCTCTTCAATAGACTGACACTCAATGGGTCCAATCAGACCCATCCCAGCATTACTTACTGTGAAATAAGGTCACACAGACACATATCATTTAAATTTCCACAGACGGTCGAAAAGCCAAATTAATACTGTTTCAAAGCAAATGGTAGGAGCTTACTGAGAATGTCTACCCTGCGCTCAGGCAGACTGTCCACGCAGGCTTTGATGGAAGCCTCGTCACATACGTCCAGCTGCTTGATCTCCAAGGTCCGGCCCAGGGTCCGACCTGCTGCCTCAACCAGAGGCTCAGCCTTACTCAGATTTCTCATGGTGGCATAGACTACAACAACAAAAACTCATCTGAAGCTGTTGTATTTTTATTAAATTTAGAACTGAAATTAAAATTTTACATTACATTTGAGAAACTATCACAAAAATTATCTCCACCAGGAGCAGCAAATGTGGATTTTTCTCAGATTTCAACTTTCAGGTGTTGCCTGTTACATCAGTACGACATGGTTACTAGTTACTCAGGGTAATCAGCAGACCAGGAGGACCATTTCTTCCATAAAACATGTTTAAGATAAAAACTGTTGATGGTGAGCTGTATGGATTGTTTCTGGAACCAGAGTTAAAAAAAAAAAGAACTTGTCAATATTTTGTTTGTAGAAGAAACCCATCACATATTGATAATGTAAATAATGTGAATTTTATCAAGTTAATATCCTTCTAGTGAATGGTTTCAAACTGGTATCACATTTGCACAGTTAACTTTAATGAATAGTCTGCAAAGTATTAATAGTAGAAATTATTGAGCCAGACACAGCAGCCATGTAACGTTCAAGGAAAGTTCAAGTACATGTGAGATGGTAATATTTTAAAACATCCTACACACTTCCAAAAAATTCAAAAGGAAAACACATTTTTACACCATTATGTGCTAGTTTTTTTCACATAGTTCCTCTAATTTCTCTCATTTGAAGCATTTTCAATCACAATTTAAATACATTATATTTTTCTTTGATCCCTCCACACCTGACACAGAGTTTTGAAATGTAGTCAACAACCCCAGCTATCTTAGAAAAAGTCTGTTAAAAAGTTACCCATGAACCTCTTCTTCTCATCTTTTGCAATATGGACAGCCAATGCGAGGCCAATCCCAGAGGAGCAGCCGGTGATGAGTACCACCTTCTGGTTCATCGTGCCTGGTTAGTGCTTTTCTTACAGCTCCAGCAGTAGAGAATAAAACGGGAACAAAAGAGGAGAGGCAACAGACCACATGCAGGCACTTTTAAAGCCCCTTCCTTAATCAGAGGTTTACAACTCAGCAAAAAGCTGTGTGCACATGGTCTGAAGATTAGTATCATTCGTGGCATTCACATGGTGCTGTTACATGGTGAGGATTTAGGCTAATGATAAATCCAGTTGTAATATGAAGAAAATATCAGACCTATAAGCAAAGTGCATCATCTTATTTAAATAAAATAAAATACAATCAGACAATGGTGAAATATTTTATTTAAATTTGGAATTTCCCACAAATTGTTTTGCAACAAAGACAGCAAAAGGTAAGTTCTTTGTAAAAATATGGAGAAGTTAATTTGTGGTTTTTAAAAGAATCTATTTAAAACACAGTTTTCAAAATAATTTTGAGTAAATTGTAAGACCACACTTAATCTAGACAATGTAGTGGGTTGGTTTTTTTTTTTAAAGTAGATGTAAAGTAGATGAAAAAAAACATTCATTGCTGTAGCAAATAAAACTTTCTCAACATTGTATTATTTTATTTTTTTTTACTGTGGGCTGTGAATTATTAAATTCAGTTTTTTAAATATGTACCCTACTGCTCAAAGTTTTGAGATAAAAAATAATTTTTGAAAATTAAAGTCAAGTTGATGAGAAATGCTATTAATATTTAACATGAACATTGGTTTTTTTTATATCTATGCTGACACACACACAGGCCCGTTTTCACCAACTGCCATTCATCTGTTGTAATAGCACGCTGAGTCACCTAAAGCAAGTCTATCCCATTAAATTCATTAATCATTCAATTACAATCATCTCAGCACATCTAAAGTTTGTGAAACTGAGTCAGTGAGTTTGGTTATAGTCTCAAGAAAACAAAACAAAAAAATAACGTGTACTGCTTTTACAAAACAGGAATAAGTGGCTCTGACTGAAAACTAGAGAGCACAACTGAGTAGGACAGCTAAATCAGAAACCTTTTGGTTCCAAAGCAGACACCTCACAGGTCCTTAAATGACAGATTCATTAAATGATATCTCCAAGAGCCAAATTTTGTTGGTTTGTCATGAGAATACCTAAAGCTGTTGTATGAAAATTTCAGTTATCTGGTCATTTTCTCCTATAGCCTCAAACAGCCTTCATTTATTAGAAAAACTTTAAGATGATACATTTTCTTTGGGTTACACATGTTGCTGGAACACAGCACTGACAGCTGCTGAAAAGAGCCTGAATGCACTTATGTAGATATTGCCTTAAATTAATTATTACTTCTCTTCTATAACATTTATGAACATTGTAATGTTATTTTGTGTAAAAGCCAATGTACTTTTCTTTTCTTAAATAGTAGCTTGACTATATATATATATATTTTTTTTTTTTTTTACTCTGAAAAAATGGGTTGGAAATCGGATGGGTTACGTTTTAACCTGCACCACAGCTTCAAGCACATATTTGCATCTGCACTTCACCTGCAGAGAAGTTCCATCTTAGGTGCCAATTTATGCTTCAAGGTCAACAAAAGATGGCAAACATCAAAACTATCCAGATTTTTCAGAGATGCTTAAAATATGCGTTTATTCCAATTTAATTCTACTGGGCATAAAGATTTTGGGACCACATCTTTGGGTCCCAAGCTTGGAACCATCCGGTGAAGGACGGGATCTCTTCCCCCTGCTTAAGGATGGTGATGGGGGTACCACGGCGGCCAGAGGGGTCTGAATCCACATATTGTTTGGCTGAAAGGAAAGCAGGATGTATTTGTGAACTGAGGTCTCTTCTGTACAGTAGGCTTAAAGGGCCATTCACTATAACCACATTCAAATTGGAGCTAAAATTATAGGAAGAGTGGTAAATTTAGAAATGAATGTAAAATAATATTATTTAATATTCTTTAAAATTATTCAGTCATAAATTTGCAAGATTAAAATCTTAAATGTCCAGCAAAAATATTTTATTCTCTGAGAGTAAATCAACAAATTTACAAACAACATAATATGAGAAAAAACAGTCTTAAATTTCTGAGCTTATAGTCAAATTTTTGAGAAAATAAATTTGTAAATTAATAATCTCAAATATTAATCTAAAGAAATTGTTTTTAGGTAAATTTGGTCATTTCCTTACTCATAAATTTACAATAGTTATCTCAAATAAAATATATTTGCTATCAGAATTAATATCTATAATTCATGCCTTATTTTCTGGGAAAATGATTCCCTCTATATATGTTTTTATTCTCCCTGAATTGACCCCGTTGCTGTATTTCTGTAATTCCTTCTCATGTCTAATAGTTTTCTCTTACCCATCTTAGGTGATTCAAGTTTCTCCGTTTCATTTGCTTCGTTTCCAATCCAAACAAAGATCTGATAGGAACAGTAATCAAAGAGCTCAAGGATCAAAAGGAGGAAAACATCAACTAGCTACAACTCGAGTCTTTCATCAAAAGTGCTTTTATACCTGATCCCATGTGTCCAGAATCATGACATCATCAGTTGCCAGATCGATCTGTGAGAAGTCCCCGGGAACTTCCTCAACCTGAAAATTGATCAGCACACAATTACAAAGTGGCCATTTAAAAATTGTTAAACTAGTTGGTAAGAAAACAATATAACGGTTTATATAAATATAACTACTTACATTTAAAAAATCTGATTGATGAACACTTGAATACTCACTGTTAGCCTGCCAGTTTTGTTTGAACATCCAAACAGTCGTGGTTGTCGGACCACTCCCCGAAGGGCCTTGGACGTCTGGTATTCTTTCTTACCACCCAGAGCAGCCCAGAAAACAGCTGGAAACAAGGAGAAAAGGACCGTTTTCTACTGGGGACATCTCACAAATACTACTTTGTGGAAATCAAAGCTCTTTACCTGGCTCCTGTGTCTCCTCCACCCCAGTAGCAGTTCCTCCAAGGAGGCTGGCAACATAGTTAGCTGCAGCCATCTCATCTGAACTTGCACCCTTTCCCTTCCACAGGAAAAGGCAATCAGGAGTCTTCAGCACAAACACATCATTGGTGTTCAGAGAGGATGCAGTGGGCTCCACCTGTGTGGGTGTGACAGAAAGATAGGGAGGAGTAGTGGCATCTGTTCATTATAAAGAACCAGTTTATTAACAGTCGGTGTAATAAATGAGGCTGACCTCAACAGCTCGTGTGGTATTGTTGCCGCTCTTGCGGATATGAAAGAGCCGTGTGCTGCTTGGCTTAGTCTCGCCACACTTGCGGGATGTCCCACCCTGATGGATGACCATGGGCTTGTCCTTAAACAAGCTCACAAGATGGGGGGGTTCTTTACCTTGAGTGACCCGAACCTGCGGAGATACAGCCACACAGTCATTAAAATTGATGAGGAGACTGATCCCAGACTTACCTCTAAGTACAGCTGGGAGCTGGTTAATAGGAGCTCAGGGTAAAGACTGAAAACAGGGGACAGCAGTTCCTCTGTATGAAGGTTAAAAACATCAGCCTACCTCTTCTTCTCCAGTTTGTATACTAAGCTAACAGCTGCAAGATGCCAAGGAGGTCATGTTTTTGGTAGTGTCTGCATGCATGTCATCGTGTCAGTTTGTAAACACAATAGCTCAAACATTTTTGAATGAATTCTGATAACATTTTGTAGGTGTGTTGAGTGGGGTCATGTTAACACTCCATTAAAATCTGGTTTAAATCCACCAAAGTCTTCAAGGTCAACTTAATGATTTGTTGGTTGAAAATGGAAAAAAAGTCTGTTAATGTGAATGATTTTGCAAGTGTGTTGTGTATTTTATTGCTTCTTGTTCATAATATAAAAGATGGACCTGAGAGTTGCATCATTCCTTTCACTAACTGTTGCCAGGTACTTTTATTTCTTAACATTTTAACTCTTACTTGAAATCTGGAAAAATCTTACCTGTGTTGCTACTCCATTCATGGAATCATCCAGCTTGACGGTGAGGAAGGCCGAAGCAGTCAGTTCATCCTGAGTGCATTTCTGCCCTTGCCTACAGCAAGCAAAATTAAGCACAATTAAATATGATATTCACAATTAAGGCATAAAAGTAATGTTTCAAAAACTCTTGATTCTCTCAGCACCCTCACACAGCTTACAAAAACACTAAATACATAAACTGACTACCCACAATTATATTTTATTATTTTACCACAAGTTTAAGAAATCATTAATGTTGTTGGTTTTTTTTTTATCACAATGTCATGAGATTTCAGCAGTACTATAACTGGTAACTGTTTTCATTCTGTGGCATCATCATATCAGACAGACAGAATGGATGTGATGAAATTTGTTACATTTGCATTCCACTCTCAGATTATATTAATATTGGCACTCATTTAATTCTAGAAACATTAAAACTGCTTTAGGCTGATTCAGAAGGGGTCGGCATAGCAACCTCAAAGGGGATTGTGTCTCCTTCCAGGATTTTAGAATCATTAATGGGTCAATGTGTATAAACCCTGCCTAACATGCCTGCAACTGAACAATCCCACCAGCTTTGATCACTTTCATTTATTGGTTCATCTACAAATTCTGCATCATATTAAAGAGTGCTTGAAGATAAAGCAAAATTTCTCTATATCAAACCCAAACCCTTCATGAATAAAAATCTTGTTACAAAGACCAGTATGCTCTACAACTCAGTGGCTTTACTTCTGTGTGTGTTGTGTCACAAGTTCATATCATGCTTACATTTTTCATTCACCTAAACAGAGAAAGTGAGTACCAAGGCAGGAATCTTTGCCTTGTACCCCTTAAAAGAACAATTCTGCCACATTGAGCATGTTTTACGCACCAGGTGTAAATGATGTGCTTCTCTCTGCTTCCACTGTTGTAAGAGTACAGCACCAAGTAACAGTCACCTCCAAAGAACTGTCCATAGGTGGATTTGTCCACTGCTACCTTATCGCCTCCTTCCACACGCCAAATCTGCAGACATCCACCAATGTTGCATTTACTTATTAATTTTTAAAATAAATAAAACACTGTCAAGCTGGTTACTGTACCTGAACTTTCCCAGAGCCATCATCAACCACGCCATACTGGGCAGCCATGGCGGGGTTGTTGTGGAGATTGGATGGATCGAAGGGAATCTGCTCCACCTTGGCAATACGACCAACTGTGTGGGTCTGCCCTGGGCCTGTGATATTCCCTTCAAACCATTTGAAGAAGAACTGCTTAAACATGGTGGGCTCACTCCCTGCTGGCACTATCAGGACCTGCACATGACATAATAAACAACGAAAAACACGTTAAGTCATAAACACAATGAGACAGCAGAAGGATGAAGTTCTGGCAGCAGATGATCACTACATGCTAACATTACCTGAGTTTTACTGGAGTAATTTTTGTCTACGATAAACTTGTCAGCAGCAGCCTTCGCTGCTTTGCGCTCCTCTTTGCTTGCTTTCTGTCCTGCAGATTAAAGTTTGGTACAGAGATCAGAGAGGTTAAACTGGTCAAATCAAAGTCAATGACTCATGTATGTTTAACAGTAGAAACCATCAAATGGTTCATTATGATTCTTTTAAAAATTGTGTAACTCTGTTAAAATAAATCCACATCATTTCATATTTCATGATTTTTTTTTTCCTATAAAAGGCTTGTTTATCAAACAGGAAATTTGGGGGTCTGTAGGAAAAAGCTTTATGACCACATATACCTAGAACCACATATTTCCATATGAAAGCTGCTCAGTGACAGAGGGGGTATAGCTCAGTGGTAGAGCGTTTGACTGCAGATCAACAGGTCCCCAGTTCAAATCTGGGTGCTCCCTGTTCATTTAAAAGTCATTATTGCAATATGACAACTTTGAGTGTTATCCGTTTATAGTAATTAATATATTCAAAATTTATGTTTTTTGTAGACAACTATGAGGTCAGTCATGAAATATCACCAATGAGTTGTTTGATCTGTTTCACAGTGAGCTCAAATTCAGTTTTAGCGTTTCCTAATAACAGTCTTATTCTATAATTATTTGTTGCACCTTTTTGTTTATTAGTTTATTCAAATACACATTTTATCTGTACAATCCATACTGATCTGCATGTAAAAATTTATATTAATTATATTTCTAATTTGATGACAACTAATCTTCAAAAAAAGGGAAAATTTTCTTTCCCAATATTGCTGTTGCAGGATGGGGTCAAACTGACACCCACTGACAGTACTTGGGGTTTAAAATTCTTCTAGGTTCTAGCGTTAAACAAAGAGTTTAACGCTAAAGAGAGTTAGTAACAACTTACTCAAATGAGCAGAGACTTGATTAATATAGTAGATGAGAAGTTGTAGAAATAAACAGATGTAAAAGCTTAATACCTTTCCAGACAAATATATTATTATTCAATCCATTGTCCAAGATGTAGCAATCATTCTGGTTGAGCATATCTTGTTTGAATGGGTTTTTATCAGCCACCAAAGATGTCTTCATGGCACCAGCAGCATCAGAAATCTAGACAGCAGAGAGATCAGAGCATCTGTATTTGTCATCTGAATGTCTTATTTACAAGGATCATGTCAAGGGACCGTACACCACGGTTGAAAGTCTGACAGAGTCTTAAATAATCTCTCATATTTTCATCTAAACCTTGAAATGATCCCATAGTGTTAAATTACAGAAGCCTATACACAATCCACACAGGAAGGAATGAAGAAAATCAAACATTTAAGTTTTTCCTCTATTGTTAGCTAGATCAGATTCATCTGAAGCACATGGTATAGTGGCATTAACTATGCTTGACTGCCTTGTGTACAAAGCAATACACAACGCAGGTAGGATTTCCACTGAAGCAGCATTCAGATAAAACTGTATTACAAAGAACAGATGAAACGTTTTAATTGATTCATTAGAGGCGTGTTGAGGGAAATCACCTTGCAGCCACTGCACCTCTTTTCAGCACAGTGAAATCAAACTCAGCATCAACTCTGCACTTGAATGAGGGCTTCAGTTTTAATGGGCTTTTCCATGACAATATGAAGAATCTGTGGAAATTGTAGCATCAACCACAATCGCGCAGACTACAGGTAAGAGAGAATGCAATCAGCAAAAGTCTTGCCAGCAGAAGGCTGTGCAGGGGAGATCTCAGTGCATGGATGGATAGCATCAGGGGTAATAAGAAACCCACCATCATTTATTAACCTATACTGTGCTAAACATTTAAGATGGGCTGAGATCTTTAAGAGCATTTCTTCCTCAATCACCTGATCTCAACTCCACTGGATGTATTTTGGGCACATGAAGACTGAGAAACCCCCGAGGCTCTTTAAAACACAATGGCAGGATAACATGAATAATCAGGTGTTACAAAGATTTATAGCGTCCATGGAGCTTGAGGGCTGCAAAACTGGAGCAAATCAAATTCGTGGACATTTTTTTTAGAAATAGAACTTCTGATTTAAGCTGTTCAGCCAACATGAAATTTTGCAATAGAAATGCCTTTTACTAGACTAAAAAGTAATACAAGTCGAATTTTTTTCACTGCTGCTCCTTGACTTTTTGGGCTTCTCTGTATGTGTGTATTTACCAGATAAAGTGACGCCTTGTTCCTGTTTGTCTTTTCAACATCTGTATCACTGCCTCCTGGTGCGAGATCAGGCTTGGGTCCAAGTACCTATAATGAATACAACATTGTACTTAACATCCTCTCTAGCCACCAAATGAGACAAATAACTTATTTGTTACAGTCACAATGATTCTAAACAAGGAGGAAGTCACTAAAACTTACCTTTGTCACAGCTTCTGGCTCTTTACCTTCATCAATTGTATGGACTTCACCGCGGCCATTTCGCTCATTATCACGAATATCTCGGGCCATCTGAGTGGTTTTGAGCTTCTCAAAGTGATTTGCTTCACTGCCAAACCAGCAGTAAATGTTCTATTAATTCACAGAGAAGATGCAAAGAAAAGAAGAAGTAAATAAGGTTGAGATGACAAAATGCAACATCTAAACTCTGTACGATCTCTGTAAAACATTTTAAATTGTAGATCACCTTTCCCAGATCAATGATGAAGGAGTCTCCTTTGTTAAAGCTTTGCCAGGACAGATCCTCCTCAGTTGCTCTGACTGGTCGACGACCTTTCAAGTGCAGCAGGCGTTTGACATCTACATCATTGGTTACCACATGTTTAAAGCCTGAGGCAACTCCACCTTTCTGTGTTAAAAAAAATCTGAGTTATGCTCTGTGTAAGTGATCTAAGCGCATAAGTTATGTTTTTGGCAGCGTACCGTATAAAGTACCATATAAAGATTTAAAATATTGTGTCACATCTGACCCCTGACCTCTCCTGCAAGGCCAATAGATTGATAGGAAGCCAAAGTGATACTAATGCTAAATACAGCTTTTTAAATCTATTTCTTACTGACATTTTTCCCCTTCCTGGACCTCTGACCTGTTCTTCAAGGTCAAACTTTAATAAAAATGTATTTTATCTTTAAAACAGTACTTAAAATTCTACTATATTTGTACTGGCAAAAGTAAATGACACTGGTATACTGGGATCTAAATATCACATTATAGTTTCCATCCAAGTAGCATGTCTTCTTTGACCTGTGTCCTCACTTTTAAATTTTAGATCTGCCTTTCTTTCAAGTTGACTGAAAAGCATGTTATATCTTTAAAGAAAGTACTGTCAGTAGAAAGAAGATGACCTGCCTAGTTAGTTAGAAATAGACTGTAGTATAATATAATATAATAAGCTAAAGTTATTCATGTCCACTTATTTACAAATCAATAGCTTTTATCCATTACCCACTCCTGTATAATCTTTTAGTAATCAAGGTACCCTTAACTGATATACAAAATACAGCACAGTGAGCTGCTTATAGAGGAGGTCTGTGCTTTCGGAGTGCTTTTTATATGAACGTTTTAGAAAGCTGACACCGCTGTTATGTCTGTAGTTGCAAGAATTCACTTCTTTAAAGTCAACATAATCTCTAAAGATCACGCCTACTCGTTTGTTTACACTGTGCACAAAATGTCAGCAAATCCTACCGCTGACTGGAAAAATACATAAATAAAAGGCAAGAGCAGGTATGGCAAACCTGACAGACAACTAGCTTTGTTTCTAGGAAGTCAGTTCCTAGAAACAGTCCAGCACATAAATACACAGTATGCTAAACATAAAAAAATATGTAGTCTTTGATTCTGAAAAGTGAAGCAAATGCAGGTGCTTTGAATTGTCATGATGATTGAAAACACAAGTTTCCGTGCCATTTTCATTCCAATAAGCACTGTTTTTATTCATATCTCAATAGTTTAAGTAGCACAATAGTTGGACCTTTTTTCGCTCTCTGTTTTTATTTTATATACTAGTCCTTTAGTTCTTAACACAGTTTCATAACCCAGTGCTAAGAGGCAGGAAAACTAGTTAGTAACCAGGATTTCCCCTCTTTGAATGAACAAGTGGTGTAAAAATGCAGGGAATGTTCTTTATTGAATTCCACCATCCATTTAGTTCTGGTCCTCTAGTTATCATACTTATACAGGATGATCATCAATATGCAATAAAGTAATAATTTCTTAAAAATAGTTCTAAACCCAGTATTACTTCTCGTGACAGCTTTGGCTATGGTAGATAGGGGTTTAGCTGCATAAACATGTGGCTGACAAATATGCACGAATGATATGAAGCAATCATGATAACATCGAGCATTATCTCAAACAGCTGTTTTCAGGTCGTAGCAGGTCGTAGCAATTACTAAGGCAGTTCTAATGCTGGAGATTGATCAGTGAGTCTAAGGACCCTGTTAAAACTGTGAACACATAAAAAAGAAGTAAATACAGAATTAAAAGATGGTGCCTTAATCATTTAAATGGTTTATGCTCATATATTACATTTCAAGGAAACCCAGGTGTTCACCAAACTTCTCAAACCTGAGGCTTATAGAATGTGTTCTTTAGAATGGACAGCATGACACCATAATATTCAACATAATATTTTAGGTCTCCCTGACTATCTAAATGTTTTTAGACTCAAATTCTCATAATATAAAGAAAGATTTCAGACTCTTGTATGTCGCCATGTTTTGCCTCTCCTTTTCCAGGAATTGTGAAAGGGAAAAATTCTTTTGGGCTAGTGTGTATCACATGATAAACAGAGAAGGTGTTATAACATGCCTCGAATCCTGCACACAGTGACTATACTCCTCTACTTGTCCTGAAAAGACCTGCTCATGTCTAACAGGGGGAAAAAACCCCTGTTTAAAGGACAAATTCAAGGAAGAATGATCATTCCTTTTCCTATGACAAACAAGAGCAAGGTCCCAGTCAGACTAGTCGCTCATTTTGGAGTCGCGTGGGTGGTGAATTATGACTTTTTAGAACTGTTTCCTTGCCTGAAGCTGTAACAGTATATTTACAGAGTTGACAGACATCCAATAAACTGTCACAAAGTCACAGTCATGGTTTGGTAGCTTAGACTCACAACTTTTACCTTTCTGAGGCAAACAAATTCAAATGACTTATACCACCATAAGTACGCATGCAAATTTCACCTTGTATTTGATGCCAGACTTGAAGTAGCCCAGGAAGGTGGTTGACTCTTGGTTTTGAAATTCATTGTACTGGATTGCAGCTCCTTGCAGGTGGTCATCCAGCTGAGTTATGAAAATGGCAGCTGCCCCACTCTCATCCTGGGAAGCTTCATCGCCTAAGATAAAAAGGATGGTAAATAAACAGTGTGGAAAATAAAACAGAACATTGACAGGGAGGGAATTTAGCTATTAGGTTGTCAGCAGAGAATCCAATACCAATCCATGAATGAACATTGTATGAGGGAGCCTTGGTGGTGTAAAGCAAGATGTAAGCATCTCCGGTGAAGAAGTCTCCATAGAGTGCAGGGGGAACAGGTTTCAGATCCATGTTCTCCACCCGCCACACCTGCAGGCCAGGCTTCTTCCCTGCAGTCTCAAACTCTTTGTGTGCCATCGTGATGATGAGGACCTGAAAGGTGATTTGTCTTCATTAAAATCTTCAGGTCACAGCAAGGCCAACAGCTACCATTATATGACTTTTGGTTGGCAAAAAGAAGCAATTTTCACATCATTCTCTGACAATTTAGAGACTCAGCAATGAAAATAATCGATTGTTGGAGCCCCAGTTTTATATATAAATAGATATAAAATCTGCCTTCATACTGAAAGCTGCTGATCCCCACTTTCTTTTAAAGCCATCTGTAGTTCACATCACAACATTTTATATTACTATTTCAGTTACTTTTCATTGAATCCATGTTTGTTAAGAATGCAATTTTCAAGACCTTTTCTGCAGTATCTGTTATTTAACCTGTAACGCAGGTGCTTGCGGTCGGTACGCATATCACAAGGTGTGTCTGCTCTCAGTGGCAAACTATGTTGTGGGGGAACGAAGAGCCGCTCCCAACAAGCAACCACAAAAGCAGGCATTTGTAGGTTATCTTCTGCCTGTATAATACGGTACTACTACCTTGTGCAGTTTTCTACCCAACCATGTAAAATATGGACACAAGGAAAAATGCAATAAACAACAGTTTATCGACGAAATTTATATTAAAAGCTTAACCAGTAAGAAGATAAGCACGTTTATTCACGCATTCTCTCTTTATCCTCAACGTAACTAGTTACAGACACTGAAAATAGTTTTTAGTTTGACTTCCTTAATGCAAAATGAGGAAGAGCTTTTCTAGAGTAGCATACTTCAGCATTGTAAGCATCGCTTTATAAATGCTGTGTGAAAGGCTAACTGCCAGCGAGTTATTAGCATTCGTTCTGCAGCACATAAGAAAACTTTATATTACCTGGTATAGACCGTAGACAGATGTTGGGTGTTAAGAAGATGCGCTGCTGCTCTTCCAGTTCTCCGCCCTGGTTTCCTGAGCTGTCCTCTGCTATACAGGCTGGACAAACATCCGCGTTGAGAGAGGCGTGTCAGTTCGCCCATCCCAGAACAGCGGGTGATGGAAAACAACGCCCTTGAGTTGGTTTAGTTGTTTGGAATGCTTCTTTTTTTTTCGTCTTGAAAGCCCAGTATGCAGGTCAGTTCCGTATTCCCCCTTCCCTATTTCGATTAAATTGGAGCGGTGGATTTCTACCAAATTCTGCCGAATTTCATTTTTATGTTATTATCTATGTATTATTTATGTATCTTACAGCTTTAGATGCTGAATACTATATAGTTTGTAAAGTGTAAAGTGTCTGATTATAGCCCTGTTTTGGGCAGTGCTAAAAAAAGCTCCACCTCTTCCAACATTCTGTTAGGATGCCTGGGTCGTTGACCCAGGGTTTTTGAGTTTATGATATTATTTATATTTTCTAGTTTTTTGGTTTCTTTGAGTTCTGTCTTATGGTTTATGTCTCTGTCTTCTTTAGTTGCTCTGTCTCCCCTATCACCTGCATCCCCTTGTCTAGTTCGCGTCTATGTGTATCCTTAGTTCCTATATCCCCGTGTCCACTCAGTGTTTGTGTCTGCCCTGGTCCCACGTCTCTGTTCCCTCTGTAGTGCCTACATGTCGCGATCTACCGTTTTCCTAGCTGTGTGTTCTGTCATTCCTCCTGGTGTAAGTTTATTTTGATTTTTCCAGTTATGTTATATTTGAGTTTAACATTAAAGTTGTTTTGAGTTCACATCTGTCTCCGGAGTCTGCACCTTGGGTCCTATTCCTGCCTGCACACAGCCACACCTAACAGATTCGTGTCTGAATGTTCATGTACCAGCAATACTGGTTGTACAACACAACAAAAATAACTCAAACAAAGTCTCTCATTTTACTGGTGGGGGGGGGGGGGATTTATTTACTTTTAATGCAACACTTGAATGAGTGACATTTAGTTTTATGGAAGAGGGTGGTTTGACTGGAGCCACCTTTGATGAAATCCATGCATTTATCCATAAAGTGTGTGCATTAGGTGTGGAAAAACTTTTAACTTTTATTTAAGCCAACATTTTCTTTTTCATTGAGAAATTCATAAAGTCATACTGAAGAAATATTTAGAGTGACAATTAAATCCTTATCTCATATTACAAAAACGTTTCAAATTCCAACAAAGTGGTCCAGAAAAATATAATACAATACAATAAATACAATAACGTCTCAAAAGGATCAAAAACAGGATGCTGAATCATCTCCTTCCGAAATCCTACTTGGACCTGTAATGGCAAGAACAGCTGTCCTTCTTCTGGAAGCAAATGGATTGTATGACCAGTGATTGAAAAAACTGAGTTGATGTAGCAATCACATAGTTGGTTGGGGATGCATTTGAGTTTGGGGTGTGATCGTGTGTCACTTGTCTGTCAGCAGCTTAAGTTAGCGACCACTCGGACTCCCATGTGGCAGCTTGACAGAAAGCAAAGGCACAAATCTCTCCTCTGAGCTCCGCCAGTCCCCTCAGGTTAGGGCTGGCTCCATCACTCCCACTGCCAGAGCTGCATCAGCACATTCTGCCCCATTTAACAGTGTACACAAAACACACACAGTCGGTGTCTGGGACATACCGCCATGCCTCCACAAGTAAAAGCATACACAATCCTTTCATAGTGACTGAGCACAAAGGCTGCCGATTGCATCCTACTTGTTTTAACTTGAGTGGGGCTAAAACATCCTTGCATTTCATGTTCTATAATTGTTAACTAGTTCCCAGCAGCATTTTACTGAAATAATGCACTGAAGCATACACAGTTACATAGCAGAGCTTCTCCCTGGTATGCATGTGGCTACATGAATCAGTGAGTAAAAACTGACTGTAGGTTTGTCTCAGAATTGTTCAGCACTCATTCATATAGAAAATCCTTCACAGCCATCAAAGAGAGGTCCGTGGTACATAAGTCACTTATAAATAAATATTCTTTTCCAAATATTTATTTATAAGTGACTTATGTATGTATGTATGTATATATATGTATATATTGTACTATTCTTAGTTAGCGTATTGTCTGTCTTGTCTTAATGTTGGTTTAAAATGGAGCACTGTAACAAAAAATAATTTCCCCCAGGGATCAATAAAGTATTCTGATTCTGATTCTGATTCTGAGAACTGATTAGTATACCTGAGTGTTTATCACTAACTTTAATCTACAGGTAGATAGAGCTGATTTTTTTTAGATATTGTTAAACTAATTGTTTTAAACCAAAGTAAAAAAAATACATAAATAAATAAAATACAAGTCTGTAGTGTTTCTGTTTACAAGTCGGAAAGTTTCTACTAGGGTTGAATTCTCTAGCCTGTTGTGGCCTGTCTGTGTGAGTTCCCTCTAGCACTTGAGCTTCCTCCCACACTCCAAACACATGCATGTTAAGTTAACTGGTGATTTTAAATTGGGCGTAGGTGTGCATGTGAGCATGAATATCTGTCTCTCAGTGTTAGCCCAGTAGTAGACTGGTCCAGAGAATCTTTCACCATGGCTGTACAGAACCAGGCAAAAAGATAAATAATATAAATTCTTACAATGTTTTTATACCGTATATGCAATATTGATACAATACCAGCATTTCAGTGTTTTAAACAGTCTTTTATAACATGTTAACTTGACACTCCTAAACATCCAGTTAGATTAGTTTTGAATGCAGCCTGAAGGCAAAGGAAACAGGTAATGGATGAACCATTGTACTTAACCACAGCAGCTGTTTACTCTTTGCTATAGTTGTAGGTAGTCACTCTTTTTATCTGATTCTTGGGAAAAAGCCAGTGTGTGTTTTCCCAGAATAGCTCTTTAAAGCAATATATTTTTCTATAACAAAGCCTCAGCTTTTAGTGCAGTCACTGAACTCCTACTTCTGACTTATTTGAAAGACCAATAAAGCAAGGCAGCAAGTTTTCTATTTATTATATTTAGATGAACTTTGCAAAGCAATATTTCTGGATTAAGCAAAATCTCCATGAGGCCCATCACAACACCCTTCCCTTTTTTTTTACCAAGGTTTACTTTAGATGTATATGGGATTCATACGGGATACAGAGAAGGAGAACAATAACCCAGCTGGAATACTGCATAATGCTGCAAAGGACAAGGTATTCAGTCTTCGGTTTATGAGTTCACCTAAAGTGTGCAGTTGAACAGGAGGTGAGGGTCAGGACTGTACAAACTGAATTTGTGCTCCTCAGTGTGTTCATGAACATATTCTTAGCTACGAAAAGACAGCACTGAAACATAGTTAAAGGGGAACTTGCATACATTTGTAAAATAGATGGAATTTATCAAATCAGCAGCTTTAAAACTGAGCCAGGCTGAATGCACAGACTTCTCAAGTCCCTGAAGGGGTACTCATTTCATTTTATATAAAATGTACTAATCATAGGAAGCTCTCGTGAGTGAACTGTGTAAGTTGAATTTTATACATATGACTAAATTTTTATGGAATGCAGATTTTTAACAGAATTTCTACATTCCCAATAACAAGGAGGGTTGAATAAAAACAAGACAAGTGAAGATTTTTTTAATAGCTTAATTAATAAAAAATAAATAATAATAATTAATTTTTAAAGACGTTATGGTATCTGAACCCTTCCTTTGGTTAAAATGGTTAAAACAATGCCAGAAGCCTATTTATATACACTTAAGCATTAATCAGTCCACCTGCTGTTACCTCAGAATAAAACTGGTACAGAGAAGGCCAGCGTGGTGGCTTGGTGGTCATTACTATAGCGTCACAGCAATAGGTTCAAATTACTGTGTGGGTTTACTCTAGGTGATGTACTCCTTGCACAGTCCAAAGACATACAGATAGCAAGTTGCCCATACCTGAGACCAAGCTAAGGCTCACAACCTTGCCAAGCCACTTGAAGAGGTATACCAAAGAGTTAGAAGCCAGGAGAATAAATCAGCTGTTTTCCACTGAACCATCCAAGGTGATTTTATCTATTGTTCTGATTTTATCTGTTTTGATTTTATATACTGTTTTGTTTGTTTGTTAATTAGTTTGTTTGTTTGCTTGTTTTAATCAATTTTAAATCATGCTTTTTATTTGTTTTTGTTTCTAATGTCTCTGTAAAGCACTTTGAATCACCTTGTTGTTGAATTGTGCTATACAAATAAACTTGCCTTGCCTTGCCTTGCCTTACTCTCAGTAGCAGAGGAACAATGTGGCAAACTAGTGGAGTTAAGAGCAGATGGGAACCTCTCTGAACAGGTTCCAGTAACCATCACAGTGGCAGACATCTCAAGCATGAAGGTTTGGACAGCACCAGGCCCTGACATGAGTCACACCTCCTGTCTAAAGAAGCTAACTACATTCGATGAGTATTTGGCAGCATAGATGAACCAGCTAATGGACGAGACACAGCCAGAAGGGCTAGCTGAAGACCAGACAATCCTGTTCCCCAAAGATCCCCAGAAGGGACCGCTCCCATCCAACTACCAATAATCTGCCTCAGTACCACATGGAAGCGCCTATCAGGCATTATAGCGGCTACGATGACTATTCACATGGCTCAATACATGAGCGGGGCCCAGAATGGAATTGGCAGGAGCAACAAAAAGAGGGGGAGAACACCAGCTACCAGACTAATCAACCTGTGTACTGCCTGGACTGAGTACAAGAAACCCTAAGACTCAGTGTCTCACACATGGGTCCTGGAATGCCTAGAACTGTATACGACCAAAAGAAAGAAGGAGGCAGGGGACTGGTGAGTGTCAGCACCATGGTACAGGATGAGACAACAAGCATCCACGAGTACATCAGGAAGATGGCCCCAACTGACAGCGTGCTCAGTGAATACCTCAGGCAGCAGAAACCCAAGAAATAGGAGGAAACATCATAGAAGGACAGGCCCCTGCACGGTATATACCACCAGCAGATAGAGGAAGTGGCTGACATCCAAAGCTGGACTGAAAGACAACACAAAGGCACTAATCATGGCACCACAGGAACACGCTCTAAGTACAAAATCCATAGAGGCTGGGGTCTACAACACCGGGCAAGACCGAAGGTGCAGGCTGTGTAAAGATGCCCCTGAAACAATCCAGCACATAACAGCAGGGTGCAAGATGCTAGCAGGCAGGGCATACATGGAACGCCATAACAAAGTGTCTGGCATAGTGTACAGAAACATCTGTATACTATGCCAACCAGACATAGTAGTGGTGGACAAGCAGAGGAAGATGGCCATAGTGATAGATTTAGCAATACCAAATGACAGCAACATCAGGAAAAAGGAACATGAGAAGCCTGAGAAGTGCCAAGGGCTCAGAGAAGGGCTCAAGAAGATGTGGAGGGTGAAGGTAACAGTGGTCCCAGTGGTAATCAGAGCACTAAGTGCAGGGACTCCTAAGCTAGGTGAGTGGCTCCAGCAGATCCCAGGAAATACCTCAGAGATCTCTGTCCAGAAGCGCGCAATCCTAGGAACAGCTAAGCTAAGAACAGCGAGAGGGAACTTTTTTTATATATAGTGGGCTACTTGGAACAACAAGTAGCCCGCTTGTTTCATTTCATTTCATTTTCTCAACCATCCATCCCACCTGAGGTTGCAGCGTTTGTGCAGGGTGTGGTGCCTTGGGTAGGTTTCCAGTCCATCAGGGGCTGACACACAGATATACAAAATTACACTCTTAAATGTATACCTCTGGTCATCTGAGAATTAAATATTCTAAATCAGAGCACCCAAACCAAAAGAACATACGATATGTGACAAAAGACAGGAATGTCAGAATATTTTTGCTGCATCTATTGTTTACCACGTTCTGCAATGTCTTGATTATAATTAATTATCATTTGTGTTTACTGATAAGTAACTAAATCAGTGCTAGGATGTGATTAAAAGTGATGAAAAGTTCAACAAAATGTAGTTCAATGAAATGGAAATTGCAAACTGGTGTCAAACCCTAGAAATTTTGATGTTGGATACCAGGCAAGGATCCACACATATGTCTTCAGTGTGCAATGGGACATCCCTGCTCCAGTGCAGCAACAATTTAATCAAATTCAATTGCAGAACTGGCACTTCCCAGTTACTATACCAAATTTACCTGATTTCCATGTGCATGACATTCAGACTACTCATTTATGATGCAGAACTCTAGTCAGGCTCATTCAAGTATGGTTTGGGCTCTGGAACCAGTCTCCTGGAGAGGGCTGGACTCCTAGTCTGGAGTTGCCCTTGGTGAGAGGCAATGGGCTAGGGTGGGCTGGCTTGCTGCCTGTACATTGGAGTTTTTCCAGGTGGATGAGAGGGTTTGTTCCCTGTGCCTTCAAGTCAGAAAACAGGTCCTGAATTTTGTCTGCACGTATGTGCTGAACAACAGTTCAGAGTATCCTGCCTTCTTGGAGTTTCTGGGTGGGGTGCTCGAGGGTGCTCCACCTGGGTTGTCCTACTGGGAGAGATCTATGCTCATGTGGACAACAACAGTGAGACCTGGAGATGCATGATTGGGAGAAACGACCTGCCTGATCTGAACCCGAGTGGTATTCTGTTATTTGACTTCTGTGCAAATCACACCATGTTTGAACACAAGGGTGTCTATAAGTGCATATGGCACCAGGACACCCTATGCTGCATGTCGATGACCAATTTTGTAATCGTATGACACTGGACGCAGCGCGTTCGGGTGATGTTTACCAACTTTACTTCGTAACCCGGAAGTTCCCCCACACAAAGCCTTATGGGAACAGTAGTCTACTGCTACACCTCCTCCTTTTAGCTAAAGACACACTTCATAACGACTCAAACAGCTCACAAGAACAGAAATGCGGAGCATAACCAAATGTGAGAATTATGCACATCCCTCATTTGTTCACTTACATTTAAACGAAACACATTATTGTAAACATCCCTTACAGCTTAACCCAGCTTTGAATAGGGCATGAATGGATAACTTCAGAGAATTACACATCCAGTCTTTCAGGAGGTCTCACCACTCGACCAGATCTGGTAATAGTCCCTGTTGGTCTGAGGTGGCTCCTATTTCTCCTCAGAAAACCCCTGTCTGTCTCTACCACATAAGATCTGAGAGCATTGGCAGGTCCAACTACTGCTCCAGTAGTTCCTTCAGTGGTAATCCACACTTTCTGTCCTGACGATAGTTCCGGAAGTGGTCTGACTCTATGTCTGCAGTTGCAGTGTGTTTCCTGCTCACGCCTCCCCTCCTCATCTTTATTGCGAAAAGCCTGTAGGTCAGGACACTTTGGCACCAGCTTTGCCACAGCTTGTGGCAGTGAGGTAAGCAGGTGTCTCCCCATAAGCAACTGCGCCGGCGAGAGCCCAAGTTCCAGTGGGGTGGCCCTGTACGCTAACAGTGCTCTGTTGTAGTCACAGTCCTTTTTCCACAAGTCTTTAATGGTACGAACAGCGCGTTCTGCCTCCCCATTGGCTTGGGGGTAGCTGGGGCTGCTCATTTCATCTGTGAACAATGCAATGTTTGGTTTTCTTCCTGAATACTATTGTTGTTTATATTTACTGGAAGAAACAGTAAAAACAGCGTTTTATAAGGAAAACGCTCAAAAGCACTCTCCTCCTGTGAGCAAAAACAACACCAAAAAAACCCCCGACCCTTTCCCATTGGTCGAAAAGTGTACCATGTCGTCCAATCAAAAAATGATATGGCAACATGGCATCTAGTTGTTTAGGAAGGGGGGAAGTTTTAGGAGTGACGGCGGTGTTTTGAGGTGTAAGAGATTAGAGACGTTTAGCACAAATCTTGTGTAGTTAGTGTATAGTGTAGTCAATAGTTTTGTTGTGTGTATCAGAACAATGATGCAACTGCTGAATGTTACAGGTGTTACAGCAGTGATACATCTCCTGCTGTCAGGCCTGCAGGTATCAGGCTGTTGTTCTCCTTTATCTCATAGTGGACAGAAATTATTTTTTGGAGTGGCACAAACAATTTGTGTGGCATCAAATTTAATGCAGAACAGCTGATTGTTCTGTAAATAGTTTGAAATGATTATTTTGAAAAACGCCTTGGCTGCATTTTTAGGTAAACAGCTGCAAAAAACTTTGTTGTTTGCGTAACTCAGTTACTTTTTTGAAGAAGTAACTAAATAATCAATTGCCCAACATTGGTCATTATATACTGTATTTTGCAGACAGAGTTACAGGACTCTCTACCAGACAACAGACTCATAATACAAGTCAGAGCTTTATTTTAAAAAAAAAAAAAAATAGAAAGTTGTGTTTTCAAAATTGGAGTTCAAGTTATTTTTACTTCCAATAGTGTTAACATACTACACAGGTCATCAACAAGATTTCTTTTAAATTTTCATTGTAAGTGGGCTTAAGTTAATTAAAAGTAGTTTAACATAAATGTAAATGCTGTAATTTGATTATTTTAATAAACCATGTAACTTGGATGGATTGACCACAGTGCATACGTCTGCTGTTGCTCACAGTGGTCCAAGGGACCGCTCAGGGAGTTTGAGTGTTCGCTCAGACACATGAAAAATTAGAGGGAACATTGGTTCACGGCACCGTAACCTGTGTTTTTGACATGTTTCGCACCTGTCTACCATCTGAGGTATTTGGGTTGAGATGCCCGGCCACCACACCGACTCTTTTGCTCTAGCCCTGCATTTGGAAACGCCCTGATGGCCGTCATGCAAAAGTGACAAAACCTCTGCTCTCATTTGAGGTGGTATCACAAGTCTCTCCCCTTCCATAAGAAGACCATGAACAACATTGAAGTCCATTCTGTATTGCCAGTACCCCTTTAACTCTGGATCTAGTTTACCTTTTTCTGGCCAGCCTGTCCCACATTGATACACAACCTTTCTACACAGGTCATCCATTTCCTGCACCAACTTAATCTCCTCCAGCATTTTATCTGTGGCTGGGAGATGGGAAACTACACAGACCACGAAAACCTCCACCTTTTTTTCCAGCTGAAGATACCCAGCAGAAGGAGGGCCCACCAGCGGTGCTCATGAGAGGGCATCAGTGGGGTTCTTCCTTGGAACATGGACAATGGTGAAAGTAAAGCGCAGCAGCCTGAGGCGGGATCTCAGGATGCGTGGAGGCAGGTCGTCCAGGCCTCTTGTGCTCAGAATACGGACCAGGGGTTTGTGATCTGTGATTAGAGTGAACTGTAGGCCCATGAGGTAAGATGACAGTCGTTGACACGCCCACATTACAGCGAGCGCCTCCTTTTCTATCTGCACGTAGCGTTTCTCTGTGTCTGTGAGACCTCTTGAGATGTATGTGACTGGTCGCCAGGAGTTGTCAGACTAGCAGTGAGTGGCCTCGACTCTGGCGTGAGCGGAATTTGACAGAATCCAGACCGGGCGTCGAGCTTTGTGAACACTTTATCATCTTTCATCATCGCTAGTGTTTGACCTACTGCTGGGAGGATGTGCCTTTCTCTTTTGACTACTGTGTTCAGGGGTGTGAGGTCCATACATATACTGGGGGGCTTTCCTGCTGGTCTAGGGATCACTACCATGCCTGAACACCAGTCTGTAGGCTCAGTGACTTTGGAGATAACTCCCATTTCTTCCATTCTGTGCAGCTCATTTGTCACTGCATCTCTGAGGGGAAGAGGAACACGTCTTGGGGCAGATAGGGCTATTGGTACAGCTCCTTGCTCTACCTCGATGTGGTAAGGCTCCTTCAGCACGCCTAAACCTTTGAAAACGTCTGGGTATGCTGCCCTGAAATCTGTCACCGATTCCATTACTGTGCTTACTCTATACACAAGACCCAGAGCCTCACATGCTGGCCTGCTTAGTAGTGGCTGTACTAGACCTGACACAAGGTAGACGTCTTGAGAAACAATGCACCCTTTCACTGCTAGCTGCGCCTCAAAGCAGCCTTTAACATTGAGTGGGCAGCTGCCTGGCCCTAGTAACTTCTTTCTGGGTCTCTGCAGCATACCATCCCTGTCTGGACTGTACAAACCCTCTGGAATAGACGTAACATCCGCCCCTGTGTCGAGTTTAAAATATACATTTTCCCCATTTAACTTGACCTTTTGCACCCCGGGCTGTGACCTCTCAGTCTCTACTTCTCCCAAGAACACACAGTCCTTGCTGTCTGTAGCTTTCTGATTTTCTGTCACTTCGCATAGTGCTGCAGCTTCACTACTGCGACAGACCGCAGCAAAGTGTCCTTTTTTCTGACATTTTCGACACTCTACCTCTTTGGCTGGACATTCTTTCCATGAGTGTTTGTTCTTGCAACCACAGTGGCCACATTCCTTTTCCCTTTGCGGCGATCGTGGCTCAAGAGTTGGGAGTTCGCCTTGTAATCGGAAGGTTGCCGGTTCGAGCCCCAGCTTGGACAGTCTCGGTCGTTGTGTCCTTGGGCAAGACACTTCACCCGTTGCCTACTGGTGGTGGTCAGAGGGCCCGGTGGCGCCAGTGTCCGGCAGCCTCGCCTCTGTCAGTGCGCCCCAGGGTGGCTGTGGCTACAATGTAGCTTGCCATCACCAGTGTGTGAATGTGTGTGTGAATGGGTGGATGACTGGATATGTAAAGCGCTTTGGGGTCCTTAGGGACTAGTAAGGCGCTATATAAATACAGGCCATTTACCATTTGCTTGATTGGCTTTTGTTCTTTCTTCTGCCACGTCTGCGTTTTCCCACGTTTTGTATTTGTCTGTATTGTGGCAATGCACAATTTTCTGCAAGTTTGTGCACAGCAGCGATGAACGACTCTGTACTTTCACCATCCTGTTGCCGTCTGGAGTTAAACTGTGCTCTTTCAGAAATGTTTTCCTACGTAATGTTTGTCAAATGCATCTCCCATAGCGTACAGGAGTGAGTTAACTTGATACTCGTCTGATTTGTTATCAAGAGCGGTTGCAATGCGAAATATTTCGAACCTTCTGATCCACTTTGGCCATTCGGCAGGATGAGAAAAGTCAAATGTTTCTGGGGGTGTTATTTGTACCGTGGTCGCCATCGTGACGTGTGGATCCCTGGCTTCTTCGTGTTCAGAATCCAAGCTTTCCGGTGCGCCGACATGTGAGGCTCGTGCTCGACCAGGCGCGCACACGTGCACACGCGCCTTGTTGCTAGCGCTGGTAACAGCCTCGGCCACGCTTCACCTGCATGCCGGTCTTGTTTGGGTCACCGATGCGAAAACTTCTCTTGCAAGTTAACTGCACCGTACTGTACTCGAAAATACTGTGGAGACCACTGTTCGCACTGACACCACGTGTAAATGATGACACCGGATGCAGCACGTTCGGGTGATGTTTACCAACTTTACTTCGTAACCCGGAAATTCCCCCACACACAGCCTTATGGGAACAGTAGTCTACCGCCACAGTATCATCAGAGGGTGTACTGCCTGACAGAGGCTCCCGTCTGCGAGATCTCGAACTCCCACCTCAGGCAGAGCTTCAACAGTATTCTGATGGAGACTGGGGACTTTGAGTCCGAATGGACCATGTTCACCACATCCATTGCAAAGGCTGCTGCACTCAGCTGTGGCCACAGGGTGGTTGGGTCCTGTTGTGGTGGTAACTTGCTAACCAGATGGTGGACACTGGAGGTGAAGGGAGTCATCAGGCTGGAAAATGAGTTCTGTTTGGTTTGGTTAGCATGTGGGACTTTGGAGACAGCTGATATGTACTGAGAGGCCAAGCAGAATGCAACCCAGGCAGTAGCTGAAGCAAAAACTGAGATGTGAAAGGTTTGGGAGTTCAGTGAGGCTCTGGAAAAAGGTTTTCAGACTGCCTCAAAGAAATTCTGGCAAACTGTCAGGCGACTCAGGGGGGAAAGCAGTGCTCTACCTCCTTTTACCCTCTCGAGGATATTTTAGAGTGCATGGGAATTTGCCCAACCACTCTACATGTGTTTTATGGACTTGGAGAAGCCATTTGACCATGTCCCTCTGAGTAGTCTGTGACAGGTGCTTCAGGACTCTGAGGTGTCTGGCCCATGGCTACAAGCCATTTAGTCATTATGCAACTTTTGCAAGACCTTGGTCTGCATTTCTTGCAATAAGTCAAACTCGTTTCCACTGGGTGTTTGACTCCACCAGGGCTGTCCTTTGTTACAGATTCTGTTAATAATTTTTATGGACAGAATTTCTAGGTGTAGCCATGTGGCAAAAGGCTTTTACATGGGTGGTCTCAGAATCTCGTCTCTGCTTTTTGCAGGTGATGTGGTTCTATTGGCTTCATCGGGTGGTGGCCTCCAGGCCACACTTAAGGCATTAGCAGCTGAGTCTGAAGTGGCAGGAATGAGAATCAGCACCTCCAAGTCTGAGGCTATGGTCCTTAGTCAGAAAAGAGTGGCGTGCCCACTGTGGGTCTGGAACGAGTTGCAGCCTCCAGTGGAGGAGTTTAAGTATCTCAGGGTCTTGTTCACAAGTGAGGTTAGAGGGGAGAATTAGATCGACAGATCAGTGGCCCTGGATAAGTGGAAAAAAATGGATGGATGGATCTGGATTAGCTTGTGATATTTTCATGAAAACACCAATAAGATGTCTATCACTTTTTCTCTTTTAGTTTCTGTAAACATCACACGGCAGACCAGTCCACAATTCAATGCTTTTCAGCATACTTTATTGACTTTATTCCTTACGGTTGCTGTTCACACACACAGCTGCAGCTTTCCAGCCGCCAGCCAATCACACATCACCGCCAACAACAACATCATCCTTCAGGACAGTTCGCTCTTATTGGCAGTGGTGGTGTGGTGTGTCAGCCTCCCTGTAGCCGCGCCATGAACCACGCCTGCCGCAGTTTGATGTGTATTTGTCAAACTATAATGCAAATGTGTAATCTTACTATGCCAATGAGTCCTTCCAAAATTCCTGAATCCAAATATGGATCAACTTCCTCATTATGTTGAACTAGGAACTGCTTTGCTGAGGATGACTTAAATAAGATTATCTCAAACCTCAACTTATGACACTACAACTGTTTGTAGGAGTTGGTTTAAAAAAAACTGGGCTGTGATCACCACACTCATTGTCGTGGTGCTTATTTTACAATTTTTTGGTTTGAGTAAATGTTTTAAAGCTGTCATAACAAGAACATTTGTCACGGCTCTGGCAGACAATATGTTTTTCTGCGCATACAGTAAACTTAGCATCAGCAGTTCACACAAACAATTCCAAACCATTCATCAGGCCTACTGGTGTTTCACCAGTGTTTGCTCAATCATTTAGTGGGTTCATGATGCAACACAGTCAGACTACTATAGCAGTTGAGTGAAAAGAATACCACGGAGTTCATAATGCTTGTGGCTAATGCACAGGTGGTGCTTTCAGAAATGTTCAGAGAGATAATTAGACTTTAACAAAGAGGATTGTTGGCAAGTGGGCTAACCTGTTCTTTCGCTGCCCTCCTTTTAATGAAAATGTCTTACAGTTAGGTAAGACCTTAAACCTTTAAGCTTCAAACTGAATCGAAGGTGTCACACCAGTGCTTCTGAAAGTTTTTCTGGTATGTTCATTTTTATGAGCTTAAAAACCCAGAAATACAGATCCCACTCATAGCATCAACACACACTAATTACACTTTACTTTCATTTTACTTTCACTTCATGAATTATAATGCTATTTAACCATGGTCACAGCCCTCCTACAGTGCCTCTATGACCCACCAGGGGGCATAACTGTACAATTCCAGTACTACTGTGCTGGCTGGTGGAAAACACAGGTGAAAAATACTTGATTATTGTTTTCTTTCTAACTTATTTTAATAGAAATTCAAAAAAAATCAAAGGTCAAAAAATGGTTGAAAAAATATAAGCAAAATTTCAAGGAAAACATGGACATTTTTTTAACATCAAAAGCTTCTGCTTTTGTTTACATTTCCTATCTAAGGGCAGAATGTATGTACCAAAATCATTAATTTCACTATTAGGTGTTTTAGCGCCTTTTTATGTATTGCAAAATGGTTGCAGTGGTAAACTCGAGAAATATACAAATGCAGTTTGCAGTCTGATAAAAATGTGTGAAAAGGGTTACCGATTAACTGCTGATTGCGGTCTGTGACATCAGTGGGGTTGTGTTGGGGGTAACTGCAGTTCATCCACCATTTGAAACAAGCTGGTTTTGCTCCCTTCTCTTCCAATTTAAGACAATATAGAAAAATCCGTTACACACATTTCGATGTTAAGAAGATTTATTCTCACTGACATCATACAGAGCCAACAGTATAAAGGACGTCTTATTCTGCGTGTTTAACGCATTCTGAAACCTGAGGTTTTGAGTGACTCATGGGTAGTGACGTCTGATGTTGACATCATTATTTGAAACTCTGACCCTGTTTAGTATGAGCATCCACAATTCTAACAATGTTTACTTAAAATCAGTTCGATTTTATATATATAGTGCCAATTTTACAACAGTTGCCTCACTTTATATTGTAAGGTATAGACCCTCCAATATGAAAATGAAGAATCAGACAGCCCCCTGTGAGCACTAGGTAACAGTGGGAAAGAGAAACTCTGTTTAAACAGGAAGAAACTTCTGGTAAAACCAGGCTTAATGGGGGGCGGCCATCTGCCATGACCAACTGAGGATGAGGAAAAAGAGAAGAAAGCAGAGAGAGGCAGGACAAAATTCACACTGTGGAAGAAAATGATTAACTAAAGATTAAAAGGAGAGTAAAGACACAGACAGTGACAAGAGGTGAGTGAAGCACAAACACTCGGAGCATCATGGGAAGCTCTCTCAATAGCCTAAGTCTATTGCAGCATGGCTAAGGGAGGGTTCAGGGTTTCATTTGGATATGCTTTTCTAACATTATGAACTTAGCATGTATAAAAAATAATAATATTTATCCCAGCACAAAACCCTGCGGAACCCTGTTAAAAAACTTAAATCTATCAGATATAGGGATGGGAATCGAGAACCAGTTCCCAGCATTTGAAGTCCTTGAACTGTCAGTTGGCTTGTCTATCTATCCTGCTTATCTGTTCCACTTGCACTTGTGGTACAGTCAGCTGATTTAGGTTCATAGTGTCATACTCTGCAGTGTGGATGTGAACATTAATCTTATTTTTATTGCACAAAAGGATGAGAGTGTGATGGTAGATTGGAAACGGCATCCAGGGCAGAAACAACTGCTGCAAACACAAGTTCAGCTCTTTGCAAGCATCTGCATAGACAGCACGCTAATGCTAAGCTAGCCAAGAACCCAGAGTGACGTAAAAGCTGAGTGAATGCTGACCCCAGTCCAGCTGCCAGATCCTGAACTTAAACAGGTAACAAACTGATGAGCAGTTAAGCTTCATTTCTACCTGTTGCTGATGTTTCTAAAGTAGAATCACTGTAGTTTAAAGTTTCTTTGTACTGGTTTTCATTTTGCTTTGTGCTGTCGGTTTTGTATTCATACCTAAATACTAAGAGAAAGATCAAATGTGTGTCCTCATGAGGACTGGTATTTGGATAAGTGTAGCCTATAGGTTTATATTGTTAACTGTTCATTATGAGGCAATTGCTTTTCAGGTCATTTTACAGTAACGTGAAAGCAATGTAACAAGTCAATTGATGAATTACGTTTTGCTGTGAGTAATATTGTAACGTATTGCATTACTTTTAAGAAAAATATTCTGTGTGTTATACATTACTTTTTGAGTAATCACCGCAACAATGACACAGAACAAATAAAAGAAATATCTCGACCTGCACAAACATTTGACCACACAGCATGCAACCGATTTGCACAAATGTGATGTGATATGCTGCTTAGAGATGGTGATGACACTGGAGCCAGTGAGAATGAGTTGAATGAGGTCTACAGGACAAGAACAAAGATACGCTCACTGTCAGAAGCCAACAGAAGATCATTACCTTTACTAGAACTATTTTCTTTGCTATGATGTACTACAGTAAATCTACTTCAAGCATACTTCAACATATGGATGGAGGAAATGAATGTTGTGCCACAGGCTGAGAAGAATATTTATAAAGCAGTTTATTATTTTGTTTTGTACAAAAGCTTATCTAGACATTTCTGAATGCATCAAACTCATTACAATACAAGCAAACAAATCCTAATGTGTGGTCTAAAGCAGGAGAGGAAGAACGATGCAGCTTGCTTTTTTCCAGAGATGTCTCCAGTGTCCCCTGTGGGCTCATTGCTATATCTGTCTCAAAAAAACTTCTGCACCAGTTGAAAGGGAGAAATAACAGAAAACAGTCCAATTCTATGTAATTCAGTTTGAAAAATTAATCTGTCAGGAACATTGTGTGATGATCTGTGATGATCTCATATGGGTTTGTTTACTTTCCAGGTCATCATAAATCACCTCCAATGTTCTACTTTTAGCACTCATTCATATGCATTTGTGCGATGTTCATAATATCGAAATCATACTTTACATGGGACAAAAGTATGAAGGAAGTTACGATCAAGCAGAAAGCATCAACATCAGAAAAGTAACACCAGCATATGAAATCCCCTCTCAGCTGCACAGCATGTGATGCTTTGTGAAACAAGCTGTACTAAATTAGCAAACATCCAAGCCACAGGGAAGGCACAAATACAGCTTTCAGATGACTCACCACAGGAAACAGACAGAAACAGCCTATTGATCCCAGAGGGAGTTGAAACACTGGAAACTTCGGCATTGCACTCAACGTAGTGAGTGCAGTGCAGTTGATAAGGGTCATTGTTAACAACAGGGTCATTCCTATAATTCTTCAGACCATCTGTGGCAAAATGTTTAAAGTTAAATTGCATAATTCTATATTTATGTGCAATAAGTCATCAACAAACATTTTATTCTATACTATTCAGACAAAGATATAAATCTATGTGCTGTTTATCACTTTAATATATAGCAGAATTGAGTAAGAACTCTCATTCGAATAAGTTGTGAATAATAGTAATAACAATAATACTACCTTCAGTAATGTCATGACTGACTTATTAATAAATTCAAATTCTGATTTCAGTAAAAACCTAAATATTATTAGTTAACAGAGATATATTCATTAAATGTGATTAAAAGAAATGTAAGATAAATATAAGATTTACTGTATATCACTGACAGTTTTTCTTCTCATACAAAGAGGAACATATGAATGTGGAAGAGTTCAGGACATCTTTCTAGGAGATAACACGACTCATTGTTGCCTCTAAAATGAGGGATCTAATACAAGCCTAAGCTCCATATATCAGGCTTAAAAGGTACTTCTTAGTAATGTGAAGAACTACATGTATAATTTAATATCTATGAAGACATGTGTAATGGGTTTTTCCCATTCGCATAAACACCGATGGTTAATCATCTTTCAAATACTTTCAGAAGGTACAAAGAATCAGATGCTTTAAATTCACTATATTGCTATGAGACTTACTGAGATTAATGAAAAAGCGAAGGAAGAGTAGTTGAAACATATTCATGATTCAAGTCCAAATGATGAAGATTTACAGCCTCACTGCTGAGATGGGAAAAAACAGTGAAAGGACTTTCTTCCTCTATGATTTCACTGGTGCCATCTCGTTAGATGTGAATTCTGCACAGCCTTTCTGACAAGATGTAGGATTTCAGGTTTATTGCGGTCAAGGTTCTTCACCTGAGCCCTGCAGCCAGCTTCTCCATTGCAGCCTTGCGTTCTTCTGCCTTCTGCTGTGAACGCCGTAGGACATTCCTCAGCTCCTGAAGGTGGTCCAGGGTGCCCACCAGCTCACCTTTCACAGTTTTCATCTGGCTCTCCAGCATCTGCGTGTGATGGAGGGAGTTTCTCCTGTATCGTCTGCTGGAGCGCACCTTTTCCTCCAGGTCCTCCACTGAGGCAAGCAACATAAAACGATGTCACTGACTGCGATCAGCAGCGAGAATGTTTGTAAGTGAAAATATGAAGTTAGAAAGCCTTGTTTGTAACACTCACCCATGTTCTCCTGGTATCCCAAGCTCTTCGAACCAGACTCCGTCTTCTTGTCCAGCAGATTCTTGGTCTGCTGGAGCATCCTCTCCATCTTGACAAGTTCGGCCGCCTTTGTGTCGCTGTCCCGCCGAATTTTCAGCATCTCCCGCTCCTTCTGAGTCAGTTCACTGTGACACTTACTCATGTTGAGGGCTAAAAGTCTAAATGGCAAGACCCAAAACTGAACACAGAAAAAATGAAGACAACTGAACGGCCAGAAACCTTAGCGAAGACAAGACGCAAGGATGATGGCTATAAAACTGTTTTGATCATCCAATGAAGCACTACTCTTAAAGCCTCTGAAAAGCATAAACTTCTCTTTCTGCTGTGGAAGCACATAAAAGACTGCTTTGTTTGCAGTTTAAAGGCGCTGCTGGTAACATTTGGCTTTTTATAGGCCCAAACCTCAGTACATACCCAGAAGTCATCTGAAAACAGCATCTCTCAGTACACACCGTTACAAACTCCAAGTCATAAGACCGGCTCCAAACAGTCATAAAGAAAAAAATAATAATTTCACAGCCAGTCAACCCTGCAGTTTTTAATGGGAATAAACAACTGAAACATCTTTCTTTACTAAAGAATAATTGTTGCACTGTTATTAGGTGACAGAAAAAGGCAGTTAATAACATATCATGTAAGCCTAGTGTTTGGTAGTAGGCAGCTTGGTAAAACACCATGAAGAAAGAAGCTCATACAGAAGCTGCAAGTCTTGTTTTATTATTGACTCTAAACATTAGTGTCTATTTAACCTAATTTTTTTTTTGTATTTTGATAATACTTTCATGTCTTTGTCCTGTCTTTCTCCCCTAATCCCCAACCGGTCCCTGAGCCTGGTTCCTGTTAAAATTTCGTTTTTCCTTCCCACTGTCACCAACTTGCTCATAGGGGATCATATGATTGTATTTTTTCTTTGTATTATTGTACAGTCTTTACCTTAAATATAAAGCACTTTGAGGAAACTGTTGTTGTGATTTGGCGCTATATAAATACAACTGAATTGAACTGAATTGAATTAAATACAAGCTGTCTCCTGATCTTAAAGTCTAGAAGAAACAGGGCAAGTATGTACAGCCCTTGGAAAGGGCTTTCCTTAGAGAGTATATCTTTTTAGACTCTACCTGTAGAGAAAGAAATAGGCTTTTACTTTACATGCAATTCTAAGCATGCACAAACCAAATCAACCAGTCAGTCATAAAACAAATCTCATACACTCCCTTGATTCACCTTCTTTCAATAGCTCTATTAAAAAACCTCATGTTGTATATGAGGCTTCTTGTATAGCATCCTATTTTTGTGAACCCGTGACAGGGCCGTGCTAGTGGTTTCCCAATGTGCCTCGACTCTGTGCTAAATTAGGCTTGCTGTCTTCTGTATTTAATGGAAAGACATAGTTTTAGTATTGATCTTGTCGTCTAATTGTCTGTAGGAAAGTGAATAAGAGGATTTTCCAGATTGTCAGCTGGTAAAAATGTTAGTAAATGGTAATGCTTTGCACGTCTAATCCATAAAGGTGATTGATTTGTTCATTTTACCCATTAAGTTTAAAATAACGACTCTTAAAGCCAGTGTAAAAAAAATAATTTGCAGTGGCCTGAGTATTTTTATCATTTGGGTTACTGACATTGTATTGGGAGAAAGGAACAGTGTAGGATTAAAGGTAGTGCTACAAACACTACAAGCATCTTTCTCTGGAACCAAGCAGAAATGATCAGTAGCTACTGATTGCAGTGATTAGAAATAAATGCAGGTTACTTCTTAATCAATATAAAATGTAAAATTTGTTTCATCCTGAGCTTTTATTACTTTGCCACATTTCTCTGCATGGATTATCCTACCTCACAAGCTTTCCACGGCTTCTTTTCTCATTTTGTAGTGTGACTTTCTCTAAAGTCAACGATTTCCTCCAGGGTGGCTACATGCATAGATACTAACAAAAGATTTATTTTTAAACACAAACCGTGAGCCTCATGAAACACCAGTGCTGTAATGTACAACCAGCATCTTTTCAGAATTAGGATCAGACGTGCATTTTGATAACAGTGTTTTAATGAATAAATCTCCATTAGATGTGAACTAATCAAACATTGTGACTGGGTTTCAGCTGTGTGCTTGTTTATTTGTTTGTTTTTTCTTCACATTTAACAAGCCTTAATTTATTAGCTGTGTGACTCAGTTACAAAGTAATAAAACAAGAGATACCATTGAATGAGTCACATTTATATTTATTATAACAAGAACACATTGCCACTCTGAAAAATATAAACTCTTGGATGTTTTTCAAGTAGAAAAAAAAAAACTTCTTCCCTCAGGCCAACCGAGTTAGACAAGTGACTCATAATAGGTCACTGTGTTAAAATGTCAGTGAATAAGCTGGTGTACTTTGATCAACAATGAACCCTTGTGCTCTTGAAAGCGTTCAAAAAATGCACACAGAATCACAGCCTGCTCAACATTAACATGAACTGGATAAAGGGAAGCAAATGGATGGATAAGCCAGATCTGTCTTTGTGGATTTGCTTTTATATCTGAAAGAGAGACAGAGACAATGTCAGAATTGATCAAATGAGCGCATGGTAATTAGTAATATTCATTTGTATAAAGAACTGTGAACACAGCGAGGACACTTTAAATAATGGTTTTATTAATTAAAATAGAGATATTGTTTATTTACTTTCTAGTTACTGTTTACTTACTACATAGAATCCCATAATTACCCTTCTGCATTTCACAATCTAATTTTAGCCTAGTAATTGTGACTTAATTTGTGACTCTGAACAGAAATGGCCTTTGCTAATCCTGCCATACTTATCCACCTAAATCTGCTCTCAACAATCCCATTTGTTAGAAGTTGCTTCTAAAAAATATCCACATCAGAGACTGAGACATAGAAGGGCCACTGTGTTTCACCACCTCATTTCACATGCAGGCACAACTTGAAAACATTAGTCATCACATTTACATAAAAGTCACTTGCAGTGATGCACACCATCTGTTATGTAATTTTAAGCTATACCAGCATGTTATTATAAATGCTGCTCCAGAAATAATTCCCCATATGGCATGTATAAAATAATCTCAGGAAATTCTCAAACACTTCAAATCACAAAATACTGAATGATTAAACCATCTGGGAGGTTTTATGAAGGGAAGTGTATGGTGGTTTTATTGTAGGTTCAGTGCTTAAATGTACCCAAACACATCCCACGATATGTGCTGAATTTCATTGTGCCGATGAAGATAAACAATTGCAGCCCTTTCATACAATCGGCTTCTTCAGTAGAAGCCCTCTGAGCTTTGGCAAACAGTATATGCATTTAAAGCAGTGGTTCTCAGACTCTCACGTGGGGTCTGAAGGCACGGACAACAAAGCAAAAAACATGGATTAAAAATGGGCTGATCTGGCAGGGAGCACTCCTACTGTTTAGTGTAATTGTATTGCAAGAATGACAGATTAAGATACTCTATATTGAAGCCTACATCAAACATGTAGATTCACCTGCTGTGGCGACCCCTTAGAAAATAAGGCACCAGCTGAAAGTAGTTATTTGTGTTATTAACATATCAAAGTTTCACATTCATACAAGGATGGAGAAGATGGAGTCGAAGGAAGAAAAAGAAGAAGATTTATGGATGCTATGATGGAGGACACGGAGAGAGTTTGTGTGTCAGAAGAGGATGTTATTAATGAGATGGAGGCCGATGATTCACTGTTGGGATCCTTGCTGGTGTAGCTGCTGCGTGTTACTTATTACTTAATTATTTATTTATTTTTTAAATATAGTAAATGCTGTTTAACTTACACCATGAAGTGATACATTGAATGCATGAATATGATTTATGAATGGAAGCAAAAAAGAGTGCTAAGCTTGTTTGTTTAAATTCACCCCAAGCTTTCGTTTACTCTTGGTGATAAAAATTTCTATATGTGGGTTGGAAAAAGTTTAAATACCACTGAAAGGCAGAGAGAGTTTCAGAAATAAAGATGGGCAAAGGTTCACCAATCTACAAAAAACTGCATGTCAAGTTATGGAATAATTTCAGAATAATATTGCTCAGTGTAAAAATTCAAACCTTTTTTAATATGTCATTCATGTTATCATCGAAAAGAAATATCTATGGATTTCTCCACAGATCTTGAGAAATCTCTGTGTGGAAAAAATTAGGCCAGAAATCAGTATTGAATTCCTGTGATTTTCAGGCCATCAGGTGGCATGGCATTAAAACAGGCATAATTATATTGTATTTATTGCACATTTGAAAAGACACCATTAATCCTGTAAAGTACATATGGGTTTTATAGCAACATATGCTTCCATGTCTTTCTCGGGGAAGTCCTTGCATTTTTCGCCAGTTCATTGCTAATCTGTTACAGTACAACAGCATGGCTTTGTAGTGGAAGAGTCCAGGTGCTAAATGGTCTACCTGCAGTCCAGATCATGCAGTTCATATGTTTCACATCAGAATGGAACAACATTTCTCTCCCAAAAGTTCAGCAGCTGGTGTCTTCAGTTCCCATATTTTTTTACCTACTATTGCAAACCACTCTGTTTTTATTTATAGTTTACAGTGTCACAAAATTTTTGTAACTGGAGTTAAAGAATAACTTAAGGCTTAACTCATTGTATTTGTTCTAAATATCATAAGGTCTAATAAAAGGGGAAAAGAAATATCTTTTAAATGCTATAACAATACTAAAACAGCTTGGTATAGAAGTAGGGCATATTTTGTATGTTGATTGTAATGGGAGAACAAGTCTCCCAGAGCATCAATGTATCTCATTCAACTATAGGATCTTCTTTCTTTTTTTAAAATCTTTTAAATCAAGAACAACTTCCTCCCCTCCTCCATATAAATCATATCAAAAGTTCAGAATTGGATAGGTTGTGTTTGTGCCACTGAAAAACAGTTAAGTTTTGATTAGAGAGCTTTATATTTTTTCTAAAAAGTGTAACTCAAATAAATAATAATAGAAAATAGCATAGGTCTGTCTACGCTGGCGTCTCTTCCCAGTTGCAAAACCTTTAAAGTCAGGCGACCAGCCTTGAACAACAGCCCAAGAAAGAGCAGCAGAGCACATACTTTGATTTTTCGCTACCAAACAGAAAACCAAATTGAGCCCATGAGAGAGAAGATAAGACATTACATTAATATTATGGTGTACATCAAAAGGCTGAGATTGCAGTTATTTTTCATTTTTGTGCCCAGTAAACTGCACAGTTGCAGAAACATTGATTTTATTAACAATTTTATTAACATTTGAAGCACAGCACTGAATGGGAATCTTTAATGCTACAGCAGTCTTAGTCATTATGTCCTTTTGTTGGACAAATCTGGAAACCACATTACACACATCTAGAAAAGTCGAAATAAACTGTCTATCTAATGTCTAAATATGTTGTTACATATATTTCTGTGATCATTACATACAATCACAGAAATATAGGAGTATTAAGAGCAGTCTGTTGTTATGGATGAGGATGCTTGTGCTTCACCTGCTAACGTGCTGGATAACTAAACGACCACTACGTTTTGATTTATTTTTTTTAAATGAATAGTATTTTCATACACCCATTATCTCCTGCTAATGGTGGTAGCAGACAAAGAAGAGTATTGCAGATGTTGTTCTCCCCAGCAACAATTTCAAGTTCTTCCTGGGGGGAATCCTCACATTCCCAGGCCAGATGAGTTATAACATATCTCCAGCAGACTATAGGACTACATTGGCATCTCCTGCCAACCTTTAAAGTAAGGCAACCGGTCTTCAACCACCTCAACAGGCTCTTTTTGACAGGGAGAAGCAGCGGTTCTACTCCGAGCACATTCTTAATTGTTCACCTTTCATTGTTTTACATGCTCTAATTCATTTCAGCTCTTTGTATGTTATAACTTTGCTGCCGTCCATTTCTGGCTAATGGACCAACAGCCCAAGCAAAAGTAGCCCACAGGCTGGTTGTATCACATACTTTGAACTCTGCCTCCATCTGGCAACAGACAATCTCTGCATGTAGACGAGCAGTCCTTGGCTACCTATAGTCCACGCTGATGAAGCAAATTGAAGTCCAGGAGAGATAAGTACACTTTTACACTACATTAACATTATGGTGTACTTTAAATAGACAGAGATTTCGGTAATGGTTCATTTTTGTGCCCAGTAAACTGCACAGTTACAGAAAAACATGTTTTATTAACATTTTAACACCAGCACTGAATGGGAGTCATTAAACACTAAAACAGTCTTTCATTGGTCAAACCTGGAAACCACATTACATAAACATTTTAGCAATCCATCTGCTCGGCAACACTTCTTCTTTCATGAAAAACAATCACAGAAATATAAGACGGCTGTCTGTTTTGATGGATGATAATACCTGTGCTGGACCTGCTAATGTGCCATATAACTGAGTGCCCATTACCTTTTGCTGGTGCACTCTCTTGAGATCCAGACTTACTGTATCTCTTTATTAGATACCAGAAACAGAACTCTCATCTCAAAGCAAAATACAGTAAAGAGGAATCTTTGTAATCTTAGGACATAAAGAGATCCACTACACCTGTTGAAATACACCATTAAAAGAAAATGCAGGTATGTGCCAAAACCTCTTAAAATATACATCAAATCAGGAATGTTTTTATACATGATCCTACTCTGGCATTATAGCTGAATGCTTTTGGTTCTCCACTTTCCTCTGCTGATACAAGCTCCCTCTGAGCTCTGAGATTTATCCTTAAGGAACATCACCAGGGAACTGTCTCTTTCTCCAGGGAAACTGTGAAAGTCTGCCAGGAATTACTCTGCTTTTGTGCACTGTGTGTTTCTGTTGTTTTTACCCAATAAATGATTAAAATTCTCCCCTGAAGCTCCTGATTTTTTTTTTCAGGACCTGCGATAACTTGTATAGGTCATCTTCTTTTCAAGGTAAGTGGTAAGAGACGCTTAGAGCAGAGGCTCCAGACGTCCATTCCAACACAAACACATGAAAGTATCACTGATAAGTCAACAATAAAATAGTTTCATGTTGTGGCCATCACATGGTGTTTTCCAGAGTGATCAGGATAATGCTTTCTTAGGTTTATTATTTTCAACACATTTATAGATTTATTCCAACCCATTCCCAAAGCGTAAAATGACTTGTCTGTATTTTACGCGTTGGGATGAGAACGCGTTGTCCATCCACAACCAGTGTTGGGAAGGTTACTTTTAAAATGTATTCCACTACAGATTACAGAATACATGCCCCAAAACATATTTTGTAACGTATTCCGTTATGTTACTCAATGAGAGTAAGGTATTCTGAATACTTTGGATTACATAATACATTATCATTCTTTTTACAACTACATGAATGTACTATTGCTGTGTGATTTATTACTATTACTGAAGGATACTCGCCATACCAATACCAACTAGCTCTTTAAATATTAATCCAAAATGAGTAACAATAGGGTGGACATTAGGTAAGGCTGCACTTTTTGCAGTAATCTCGTATAGAAAACTGTTCCGCGCGTATATAAAACAGCAGCTCTATTAAAGGGACCTCTGGTTAATAGGTCGGGTTCCGTGTCGGGCTCGTGGCCAAAAACTAGCTTTACTTTGTTGTCTTGGTCAACTTTGTTAACGAGAGACAGAGAGAGGCGTTGAAAGGCTGCTCCAACGGAACTTATGGTTTCTGAGAAAAACACGAACACAGTGTACAGCTGAGTCTTAATAGCTTACTTACAACTGGGCTACAATGCCCATAAGGCTACATTCTATAAATGGGCCGCGAGATTGAGACCGAGGCATTAGAGCCTCTTAATGCGTGTTTTGTTTGGGTTTCCACCAGCGTGGAATTACCAAAAATAGAGAGGGCATAGCCTAACATATGAAACAAGAAAAGACCGCTGTATTCTGAATACCACCATTTTAAACGGTAACTGTAAAGGAATACAGTTACTCATATTTTGTATTTTAAATACGTAACGCGAGTACATGTATTCCGTTACTCCCCAACACTGTCCACCAAACAAGGTTAGTCATTAAAATACTCCGTGGTTTGGATTGATTGCTATGAAAATGTCGTGATCTTAAACTTAAAGTTAACACTTTCTGAAGGTTTCTAAAAACTTTGCTTGAAAACATGCTGCACATAAATTGCACAAGAGGCTGGAAATTGGTCAGTTTTAGGGTTCAGAACTCTAATTTAAAGAAAAGAGACACAAAGCATTACAACCAGTAAAATAAAAGATGACGACCTCAATCAATACAGTAGAGAACTGGAAACAGAAATAGGGTTGATATGTCGTCACTTGTTTTTGTTTTTACTTTAAATGGGACCACAATTTACAAAGTCAAAACCATTCCGTATTGACTATGACTTAAAGAATACTTCAGCTTCACCTTTCAGATTTGGAAGCGACATACGTCCTTCTTTTATATACAGTCTATGACTTACACAATATTTTCCCACTTGCAGGAATCATTTGGTTTATCTTCATTTCCATGTTCAACTTTCAAAAATCAAAATTTGTTTGAATTAAGTATAACGAAATAAACAAACTTTCTTTACAACATTGATAATAAATATTACGTTTAATTACTAGTAATGTAAGCAAGCATTTCACATTATACATAATTTCCGCCTGCCCCTAGACAAATATAAATATCCTTTTTTTTATTACTGTTTGATGTAGGTATTTTTGTTTCTGTTTCGTAGTGCTCTGTCACTAAGCCGAATAACAGGAAAAAATAGCCTGTATTTCTGACTCATCTGAATGTTTTTGTTCTATTTAATGATTAAAAGAAGAACATGGCAGAATTGAAAAATCAATATTCAGCAGAATGATGGCTTGCCAGTGGTATGAAATGATTTACCCGTTAAAATAACTTATATCCGAAGCGTTCGCATGAACAAAAAAATACTGAATGAACTACCTTATGGCCTAATTTGCAAAAACAGAACCAAAACGTAACCAAATCGCCAGCATTTGTTAAGGAAACGCGGTGAGGTTAGCAAACTGGTGCGCATCCTCTTTCTGTAATTGGCCAAAACGCCTCCAGAAGTGATCATAAACCAATATGAGTCTGACTTCGCTGCAGCAAGCGGTGCAGCTCAGTCCGCTGTCTCTCGGCGCCTAAACGCACATCCACGGTGCTGCCGACACTAATAATGATGATTTATATGTGGAAATTTTCCAGGGTCACTCCAACAGGCGTTGCCTGATACGAATGTGAAGTGCACACCGAATTTATTGCTTCAGCAGCTGCTGTGAGATGTTCGGCATTTGCCATGGCAAGAGGTCTGTTTCCATGGGGGTTCTTCAGAAAGCCTCTGTACATCCAGGTAAGGAAATCCATCTTCACTCTGGTGTGAAGTCCATTTAAAAATCTGTCGATGTATGTTTGCATGCGCTCGGATGTTACAGGGAGCCTAAATGAGTGACGCTGCGCTTGATTACTGTTAATTAAATATATATATATTTTTTTTTTATTTAACCTTCAGATATCTCACATGGATTTGGAGGTAATTTACAGAATACTGTGTAGGCTTCTTACAATGAGTCATAAAGTCACTTGATGCTCGACGACTCGACAGGACTCAACCATCCTCCTGATCTCCGTTACTGTAGCAACCACTTCCATGATGCATTTAGCTGGTTGCCATCCATTCAAAAGAGGCTTTTTTATGCTGCAAAAGTTTAAGATCTCCTTTGATTATGTAAGTCATTCAGATATGTCACGTAGATCTAGTGTGACATATCTAGAAGAGTCGCCAGATATTAATGGCTGTTTTACCTTCACTCGGCTAGATTAAGCACTGCAAACGTTTGATGTAAGTTAATATAAAGTTCTAGATTTCTGTTTGATATGATTATGCTCCTCATTTGAGAATCTTTGAAAGAATATTGTGTAATCATTTTCTGTGAGTGAAATTAGGTGAAGTCCACAGAGGAATTGTTCATAAGTAAAAATTAAACTGGGGAAGTCCCTCAAGGACAGGTGGAGGTCTCAGGAAACGAAATGCACAGACGAGCAGCAAGTCAACTTCAGCGTGTTTTCCACTTGGCTAAAGAGGGTTAAATGCTTCACTTCTCTGTCAAACTATTGTTATTGCATTTTGTTTCATTTGCTTTACCTAATTTAACAAATTTCCTTATCTAATCGGCACCATTTTCTTCACTCTTTTATCTCGGCAGCTGCTCCTGTTTGCTTCCTGTCCGTACTCATGCATGTTAGAAACAAAACTGTCAAATGCAGTGAAAAAAAGAAGAGACAGTCAGTCTCAAGGCGCAGCCACCAGTATCGCTCAGTTTTCTAGGCCACCCTAGCCTTCCAGTGATGACTTAAGAAGTGTCATTCAGTCATCCTTTGAGAGAAGCTATTTCCACTGAAATAGTGAAATACTTTATTTTATTGTTGGGGGGGGGGGGGGGGGGGGGGGGTGCATATAAATAGTATTTTTTTGCAACAGCACTAAACACTGCGCTACTAAGGCTGCCTGTAATAATAACGGTATTATTTGAAATGACTCAAATTCCATGAGTAGTTCAACTGTATATATATTATAACTGAAATCAGCAAGAATCGATGTTGTCTCCAAATGGAGCTGCACATGAAGCATTTCATCACAGGTAAAGATTCAAAAGATGTAAAATTTCAACCAAGAAATAAGAAAGAAAGGTCGAACATATGCACCAATCCGGCTTAATATCATGACCACCGGCCTAATATTGTGTTGGGCCCCCTTTTGCTGCCAAAACAGCCCTGACCTATCAAGACATGGACGCCACTAATCCCCTGAAGGTGAGCTGTAGTATCGGGCACCAAGATGTTAGCAACAGATCCTTTAAATGGCGATGTGGGGCCTCCATGGATTGGACTTGTTTGTCCAGCACATCCAACAGATGCATGATTGGAGGCTTCCCAGCAGAACATTGCCCAAACTGGTATACTGCCTCTTCTGGCTTGCCTTATTCCCATAGTACACCCTGGTCCCAGGTATTTCCCAGGCAAACGAGCCACATCCACTCAGCCATCCACATGATTTAAAAGAAACGTGTTATCACCTTCTTCCACTGCTCTGTGGTGCACCTTTGATGCTCACGTGCCCACTGGTGTCTGTGGCTGACTGGTCTGTGGCTATGCAGCCCCATGCACAACAAAGTGTGATGGACTGTGAATTCTGACATCTTTCTATCAGAAGCAGCATGAGCTTTTTCCTCAGTTTGAGCTACAGAAGCTCATCTGTTAGTTGGTCGTACTACAGCGCATTATGTATATTATTTAAATACTGCAAAGATATCAGTAAAAGAGAAAAGATGCTTAAGATTTGTTGTTTTAGAACAACGGGAAGTAAATGGCAGGGTCTGCAAGTTATTATTGCATGCATCGCTGCAAAGGAAATGGCCACGATGTCAAAGAGCTACACTCAAAAAAATAAGTCATTGGATGAACTCAATTGGACTGATGGCAGGTTTTCCACGTAATACATCTATTTTGGTCCAACCTAATCTACATACATCATGACAATTCAATTAAATTGAGTCAGTAGAACACAATTTCGTAAATACTGCTAAAATGAAAAAAAGTACATTAAAATGATGTGAAAGGTTTTGGTTGGTCCAACTCAATACAATGTCATTCACTTGAGCTAGATTTTCATTGCATTGAAATCATTATTTTGAGTTCAACTAAATCATAATTTTCATTACCAGAAAACTAATTTAATTATTAAAATAATGATAAAATGAATTTGTTTTTACAACTCAGGTTTATTCACTTGAATTAAAAGCAGAAACAGAATATTTTGTAAATAAACATACATGTCACACGGTCAAATCAACCTTAACAAAAATCAAAGTGCTCACAAAAAAGTGCTGACGTACATTTGTAATGAATGTCAAATCTGAATAGCACACACCTCTGTACTACTAGGCAATACTGAAAACAAACTGGAATCTGTAAAATCAGATTTCACTTCAGAATCATTGTATATATTTATAGTGACACTTGCAAATTCACAATGATAACCTACTAAACATTGCAATTCACACCATAGTATGGCAGTCACTGAAGATTTGAAACAGCCGAACAATACATAAATACACACACATATACATAAATACACACATATATATATATATATATATATATATATATATGTGTGTGTGTGTGTGTGTGTGTGTGTGTGTGTGTGTGTGTGTGTGTGTGTGTGTGTGTGTGTGTGTTTTCATGACGAACATTTTTCTGTTACCAAGGGGGAGGTATTTTAATAAAAAAAAAATCTTTCAACTTTACTTCTCCAAAACCAATTACATGTAAACATTTACAAGCTTATAAGAACGGGAAGACCAACTTTAAAACACTGGAAGACACAAAACTTGTCAACATTTTTCTATTACCTTTGCAAATCCCAAAAGCAATCAAAAAGAAAATGGTGGTTACAACCATGAAACTTTTTCTGAGCTAAATCCCCAGTCTTTTCATCCATCTATAGTAGTACAGATTAAAGGTCACATCACTCACAACATAACAGCAGACAAAAATAGACAACTTCCATTTGGCCAAAAAAAAGAAAGAAAAAAAGGTCACAGTTTGAACAAAAGATATAAAAAGGCCAAAATCAACTTTTGTGCTGGGTCTTGTTTGCCTAAGCAAACATCTTCATTTTCATTTGCTGCATCTTTGTACTGAGCCTTTGTCCATCCAGATTCATCAAAATCTTCTGACAGAACTCAAAAGTGTACTTGTGGTCATTTGGATAGCTCAGATCAAGTGCATAAATCAGTCCAAAGAGGACGATGAATGCCATGATGACACTACCGAGGTTGTTCATAACTGTAGTACCTTCAATGACAACTCCAACATCCTCTGGCTCCTGAATCCCTTCTCTTCTGATGGTGTAAATACAGTGACAGTTGCTGCAGTGGACCTCAACCGTTCATCCTCAGTGGAGGAGGTCTGAAAAACAGGTTGTTTCAGGTTTAAGGGCTCTGTCACTTGGAAGGGGACATATTATGCAAAACTCAGCTTTTGTATCCTTTTGTGCTGAAACATAGGTCTCTACCGCCTCTATAAACACTCCAAACATAAATAAAACCCGTCAATCTGTTTCCTATCAATAGTTTGGGTTCAGGTATTATGTACCTCCCTTTGGGAGGGGCTTGATATAGAGCAGGAGCTCCTCCGGTGTCTATCAGTGTGTGTGTGTGTGTGGGCTGGGTCAATTTCCCTTATTTCATCACAATTGGGAACCTTTTGAAACAGCTTGTTTTATGCACATTATTCCTGAAACCAGGAGATTGCTGTAATGGCAGTGACACTAGTTAGTGTCTTGATGCAATCTGCTGTGTTCCTTATAATGAAGACTTTTTACTAATTGGCATAATAAACTGAACTCCACTGGAGTGTTTACTTTCTGAAGTGCCTTGAGATGACTGTTGTTGTGATATACCGCTATATAAATAAACTGAATTGAAACACTGACAGAAAATGGATGAATGTTTTGTCCACATTTACTGTGTTTATAGAGGCAGTAGATACCTACATGGCAGCACCAAAAGAATGAACAATTGAATTTTTGCTGAAACTATCCCCTTAAAAAGTGCTCTCCAGTGCAAGTTTCAACAATGACTATTAAGAATAATACTATTTCACAATTATATTGTCTCTTTTGAATATATGAGGATTTTGTGTGCGATGAACCTAACTCAAATTGAATCTAGAAAAGAAGGTGTGATAAGCGTACCAGATACTCCTTGAACAGTAGGTCTGGATCTTCATTAAAGTAGATCACCAGGCTTTTAAGAGTATGCTCCCTCTTTATGTCGATGTCATCATACTAATGCAAGGGTGGGAAAAAAATGGTGAAAAAAATGGAATTGATTGATTGCATTTAATTGATGGGTTTATCATTAGTACCGACCAAACTACTGATCGCCATGATATCCTTGATCTTTTGGCCCTTTGCTCCTTTGCTCCCCTGAAAATTTTGCATCAGCTGAGCCAAGAACTTCGCCTGCAGGGGTTTTGTAGTGATCTGCAGGAACTCTGCATTCACCTGGAAATAAAACATACACAAATATAATAAACTAGAAGTTTAAATACAGACTGCTGAATCAACACACTGAAAGTTGCTAAACATTTGAACCATCAGTGAAGTTTGTCAAGACCTAAACTGTTTTTAGCTGAGTTTAGGAATATATCGCCACCTGTTGCTTTGGCATGTTCCTAGCAGCGTTTTCCTTCATTTTTGCGTTTACCTGTGGACGGGATTATTTTTTAAAACGAAAACGGAAAATCTCCGTTTTCAAAAATACCTGTGTAAGTGTGGACGTAGCCGAAATCTTTTATAATAATAAATAGGTTTGAACGTCATGGGAGTGCGCATTGTGCTGCCTGCAGTTACTCTTCCGGCCACATGGTTCGCTTTTGGTAGCACCCTCAGTAAACTATGTAGTGCTTTTAAAGACACCTCAAAACGATACTTTCTACTAGAAAATGGCATTATATAATAATAAACACAGAATACCATATTTTTAGATTATAAAAAGAAAACAGTAAGAAAGAAGTTAGCTATAGGACATCATCTTTCATTGAGCACAATGGCTAGCTGCTAATAAGCTAGCACACGCTCCGACTTAAAAGTTGGCAGCTACACAATTTCTCCTCTAAAACAAGGCACTTTTGAAAAGACCTGGCTATATTGTCAAAAAAAAAAATAGTATTCAAGCAGAGAAGAGAATGGTAGCACCACCAAAAGTTCAAAAAACAACTGTTACAAGCTTCTATGATAAATAGCATTATAGATTTAGCTGATAAAGAAATACACAATTGGATATATGGAAAAATAATATGTTACCTTACCTGAAGGTGTAGTTTTATCCAAAAAGTAGGGATGTGCGGATCGATCCTGAAATATCGATTCCTCCGATACCAGTCATTTATGTTCTAGAATCGATTCTCACATTAAAATATCGATATTTTAGTAATTTAGGGTAAATTTGTAGTTTATCATTAACAGGAACAAACTATATCATTCGGATTGTCTACATTGGAAGGAACTATTCCTCTTCCGCGTGAAATACAGCTGTATAAATAGGATAATTGAAGTAATGTGCGTAATTGGAGTCATGTGCGGACGTATTTTACATCCACAAACAGCCGAGACGTGGTTTGCAATACATGTGGCAAGAAAGTGAGGTGTCGTGGCAACACCACAAATTTGTCAAACACCTCAGAGTAAATCATATCAGAGAATATGACGAGCGTATGTTGAGGCAAACTGAAGAGGAGGACATGGACAGGTGCTGCTAGGGCGAGACAGACGTCTCTCACGGAGTCCTTTAGTGCTGCAGGCAGGCAAGGTGTTCAAATAGCGCACAACTTCAGGTTTTTTATTTCTATATGATGAACTCTGCATTATTAAGTGATAAGAACAAGTAATCTGATGTCCTGTAATCATTATGATGCTATAATTTGAGATACAATAAAAGATACAATAAATAAAATACGGTTTTGTATAAAGTATCGGTATCGGATCAGTATCGTCGATACCACCCTGAATTTTACTTGGTATCAGATCGGAAAGGAAATCAGTGGTATCGCACATCACTACCAAAAAGTACAGAGAGGCCAAGAGCAGCTGGATTCATTTAGGTGATCCTGAAAGAGCGCAAAATTTTCAAAGAAGGCGGACCGTTGTGTAACTCAGTAACTTTGTGTTCTTGTGACAAAGACTGCTTTGAGAGAAAATAATTTAGGTTCACCACACGAATAATAATTGCAGTAACGCTGGAGTGCTACATTTGCGTTGAATGAGATTAAAAATAATGTTTAAGCTTAAAGAGGGGCTTGAATTTATTTCTTTGAGTTTACAAATACTTAAGTGCAAAAATGTACTCCTCCTACCCCCAGTGCCCCAACAAACTCATTCATTTTGTGTTCAGAATCAGCCTCTGCTGGTTTTGAATAATTTTAGGTTTACACAAAGAAAATCAAATTAATTTGGTATTTTTTAATTGCATTTGTGAACAACTAACATAATTTGCATGTGTTCTTTGAAAGGAGGACCTGAATCTGTTTTTTGAGTGTAGATGTCTAACTTCAGAATAGAGAGAACAACTGGTGATAAAGTTCACATGTGTTAACGTTGCTGTATTACTCAGGAGGATATTACAGGGGGAGGGGTTGTCTGCTGTCTGTACAGTTATGAGTCAGATCTTCATAATGTCTGTTCCAACAATGTGGCCTCCTTCTCACTTCAGAGACTTCGAAGAGAGAAGAAGCGGAGAAGCGTGGCCGGGCTGTTTCTGATGCATCTTTCTATCAGTCCTTTAGCTGCATCTCTCTTTATGTTGGCCCGCTTTTCTATTTGTCAGTGATATTAAGCAACCTCTCTGCAAATGAATCCTCCTGGCCTCTCCATCTTTTGTTTCTCTGTTCTCATGCCGTTCTCATCCCTGCACAGAAGCCCATTAAACAGCAACCTCTGAGGGATAGCTTTATAATCATACATAATGGATGAATGGTGTGCACGCTGCAAAAACCAAGTGTCAGAACAGCAGAACAGTGATGTGGTGCTCGTGATCAGCTTAAATCTCCTCTCTGCTTCAACAGATCAACAGCAGGTGATCCTTTGTAATAGTACAGCACGTCCTCGATTTTTTCAATGTTATTTCACAAGACCTTCAGGGCTAAATACAGAAGCCTTTTAACAGAGCCGTGGGTTGGTTTAGAGGAGAGTTCAACCAGATGAAGACAGACTGTTTCTTTCCACCCACCTCAGCATATGGCCACAGTTCCCAGTCAGTCTCTAATTAATAGCTGTCACAGCAGCCACAATCAATATGGGCTCATTAGCCATGTTTGTGTAACTCTCTCAACTCACAAAGGGTCAATACATGATGCAGCAGATAGAAAAGCATAGGCCAGACTTGAAACGAAAGCCACAAACTATCGATTAGAAAAAGGCCAACCATGCATTTGTTTTCCCCATAGAGCACCATTTCCATAATGTTTTTGCTGTTGATATATTTCAACTACAACACAATAGATGGGAGGTACACAGAGCACTTACTCGTGCGATTACTGCTGTTAAATTTGCTGTGGATCTGCACGATCAGATTTGTAAGTACATCAATCAATAGACAAAGCAACAACGATGATATTTAAATAGCAAGAGTTCAGTGGATTTCCTGGTTTTTTGCAGGGCGCTTGCACAGTGATTGTGCATCTTCTTTTTTTTTTAAACATTATCAGTAAGACACATTGACAAAGTGTAGAATTTGGAATAAGATGTGTGAGGGCCAGCAGATCTCAGCGCCAGTCAGAATGAACGATTGTTTTAAAATGTCAAAAAAGGAATGACACCCTATGAGCAACACTTGGCAGCAGTAGGAAGGAGAAAACCCCTTTTAACAGGAAGAGACCTCCAGTAGAACCAGCCAATCATCTACTGCGATTGGCTGAAGCGTGAGGAGAAAGAGTAGAGAAAAAACAGGAGCACAGAGAGACAAGGACAAATCACAAACTGGAAATGACAAAAGTTAATGACATTTGGTAGTGACATATAAACAAAAGAGGAATGAAAATTAAGATACCTGATTCAGTCCTGACATTAAGCTTTATCAAAAAGAAATGTTTGACGTCTAACCTTATCATTAAGGTTCTTTCTCTAATAATCAAGGGTCTTTACCTTATGGTATAAATGAAGCTGTTGTTGTTGTTCGGGGTGACCATGGCTCAGGGGGTTGGGAAGCGTATCTGTAACCAGAAGGTCGCCGGTTCGATCCCTGGGCTCTCTGTCCTGGTCGTTGTGTTCTTGGGCAAGATACTTTACCCTACCGCCTACTGGTGTTGGCCAGAGGGGCCGATGGCGCGATATGGCAGCCTCGCTTCTGTCAGCCTGCCCCAGGGCAGCTGTGGCTACAACTGTAGCTGCCTCCACCAGTGTGTGAATGTGAGAGTGAATGAATAGTGGCATTGTAAAGCGCTTTGGGTGCCTTGAAAAGCGCTATATAAATCCAATCCATTATTATAAATTGTCACTACATAAATAAAATGTAAGAGAAAATGGAGTTTTACTAATAGCATCATGAATCTTTAAGTGTCTGTCTGTCTGTCTGTTCTTCCTCTGTTTCAACAATCTAAGCCGGTGTTTAATTCCAATTTAAACACTAAACCTAAGCCTTAAATCTCAAATAATCCTGTGGAGATGTGGAAAAAGTGACATGCAGCCCAAGGTGCTAACCTTTACAGAATGTCACTCTGATGGTGTAAAACTCAAATTGGGGCCGACAAAATGTTTCATCAAATTTTATTTATTCTGTCTCTATGGTTTGTTGTTACAAATACTCAGCCATTCTATAATGCTGAGCGTTGTTTGGTTGAGAAAGTGACAGCCCACAATCTGCCCGTTTTGCACGGCTACGTTTTTAACAGTCACGATCATTCTCACACTCACACATCCACACTCAGTTGATGCAGCCTTACAGCTGTCCTCTTTTCAGAACAGTAACTTTATGAACAAAAAGTTTAGGGGACGTTTTGAAACTGTAGATGCAAAAACATGAACAAGCACTGCACCGGGGTTTGATTTTCTTTCCAAAATAGGTTTCATTGGTACATAAATGATCTGAATGTTTCTCTTCCTCCTCACTCTTTGCTGGGAGTGAATGACTGATAACTGACATGTTTCTGTGGTTTTAAATCTTACTTCCTTTACTGTGTTTCTGCATCATTGACCAACAGGACACAAACCTCTTTAAACACCATAGAGACAGAATAAATAGATACTGACTTTGTGTGTTGCTTTTTCAGTGACCTTAGTGAAACATAAAGTAAAATAATGTACTCAAACTTCACAGTCCCAAATGGTAGAGAGCCACTGTTAGCAATCAGCCAGTGAAATAGGTTCAGCATTTAATTTCTAGTGAGAGTTCAATTCAGTTCAATTCAGTTTTATTTGTATTGTGCCAAATTACAACAGCAGTCATCTCAAGGTGCTTTATAATGTAAGGTAGAGACCCTACAGTAATGCAGAGAAAACCCAGAGTGGGAACGAAAAACTCCCTTTTCACAGGAAGAAACCTCTGACACAACCAGGCTAAGGGAGGGGCAGCCATCTGCCACGACCGGTTGGGGGTGATGGGAGAGAGACAGGACCAAAAAACATACTGTGGAACAGAGCCAGAGATTAATAATAACTAATAATTAAATGCAAAGAGGTGTGTAAACACACAGGGAGTGAACAATAAACTAAGGCATAACTATAAGATTTATCAAAGAGGAAGGTTTTAAGCCTGATGTTAAAAGCAGAGAACGTGTCTGCAAATGCAAACTGGAAGCTGGTTCCACAGAAAAGGAGACTGAAAGCTGAAGGCTTCTTCTCCCATTCTACTTTTAAATATCCCAACCACAAGTAAGTCAGCAGTCTGAGTGCCAAGTGCTCTATTGGGGTGATAAGGTATTATGGGGCCTTTAACTTTACAACAAAATAATGGTTCAATAGTGTGTTTATGGCATGATACACTGCCAACAAACAACTCAAAATTAATCTAATTCTGCTTTTAAATGTTTAGTTGTTGTCTGCTCCTTTCATCCTAATAACACCAGGACTGAGTACCGTGAGATCTGAGGTCACTGCGTGGCAGAAAATTAGATTAGATAGTGACATATGGAGGCTGTCTGAAAGCAAAATTTCTGCATTATCTATGGTGCTGAAAGCAGAAAATGGTTGACAAAGCCATTTGGAAAGAGATACGAATGACAAATACTGCGTAATCTACTTTCCAATACTGGAAAAAATCAGATATTTGACTTTTATTACATTGTTAGATTGTCTTACAACTGCTATTAAACTATCATTGATGGGACAAAAGAAGAAGATGGATTGTAGAGTGCTACAGAGAGGAAGAAGATGAGGGGGACAGAGACAGAGTGACTTATGCCAATAAATAAATTGGATCTGAAAGGGGCAGAGGTGGGAAGCAGGGGGTGTCCATCACTGTCAAGCACTAAGTGCAAGAACCATTAATAGAGAAGGAAGTGGGACTGCGAAAAAGTCTGTTTTTGTTCACTAATGTTCTCCAGTTGGAAAAATGCCATATAGATCTAAGTGGAGTGTATATTTTATCAGGCAGGGAATTAGAAAGAAAATCAAAAGACACAGTAATGAGTCTGGAGTCACTCTAAATGTTTCACACAGCAGGCCGCGAACACCATTTACTGTTAATTACTGAGCACCTATTTAGAAGCAATTGCTTTAATGATGTACTCAGTGATACAACTCAGTTTAGAGCTTATTTGCATTCCTTTTACAGGCTTGTTCCCTTACTAATAGACCAAATGACCACTGAAAACATCAATTAAAAGGTCTCTTTATTCACTTACGCCAGACCATTACAACTGTAAACACATTTTTTATACTTATTTTCCAAATTGATTGAGCTTTCCATAATTATTTTCTTCAAAAAGTGGAACAGTAATGTTAATGATGGTACTGAGGTGCACTCTACGGCTTGTAAGTGACCTGCTTGAGTCATTTATTCACCCATAAATAAAAGCCATAGATAATACTGTGTTAAAGCAGTGCTAAGTTTGAATTTAGCATTTTCTCAGCAGCTGTGTAGCAACAAATTCATTCATCTTTTAGCCCTTAAGCTTGTGTTAATTACTTTAATGACTGTGAGTCTGAATATTGTAAAAGGGAGACATCCATTAGTGGTACTGTGGTAGTACAGTTCTGTGAAAAAGTATTTGAATACTTCCTGATTTCTACGTTTTTGGCATAATTGTAAATGTTTCATATACTTGGACAAATTTTATTTTGATTATTCTTAAAAAAATAATAATAACTTTCATTAACCACATTTTTTGGAAAGCTGAGTTAAATGTCACTAACACTACCCACACCTGTTGAATCAAAAAATACTTTAAATAGAACGTGTCTGGCAAAGTTAAAGGCCCTAAAACATCTGAAAAAGCAGCACACCATGCCACGATCAGCAGAGGTTTCAGGTGAAAACATTGTTGAGACCCTGCCTCACCCTGTCATGTGACTTATTGAGATCAACTGACACATGCGACAGATGTGAGTGGACGTTAAGAAGTTTGGGTGTCACAATGGTTGCACCCATAACCTCTGCTGATAATCACCGATGGCCTTTTCCGCACCTTGGCTCATGTGATGAGGCACATGATCAATAGTAGTCGACGACCCTCTTAGGGAACTTCAAATCAGGGACTAGCCACCATTTGGGCTTAAAACTGAAGGCGCTTCTCGGATGAGAGGTGAAACGTCTTAAAGAAACTTAAAGAAGTCTAGTCGCTTGTCTTTCCGAGCTCCTTAGATGAAGTTAGATGCGTTCAAATACCTGGGATCGACCATCCAAAGCAATGCACAATGCACAAGAGAGGTGAATAAGAGAGTGCAGGCATGGTGGAATGGGTGGAGACGAGTGTCAAGGGTGACTTGTGACAGAAAGATAGTGCAAGAGTGAAAGGGAAAGTTTACAGGATGGAAGCGGGACCTGCTATGATGTATGGTTTGGAGATGTTGGCACTGATAGGAGGTGGCAGAGTTGAAGATGCTACGATTTCATACACGATTAGAATTTAGTACATCAGAGAGACAGCTTAAGTTAAGCAGTTTGGAGAGGCAAAGGTAAAATGGTTTGTAAAAAGGAGGGATAGTGGCTGTTAAATATGGACTTGCTAGGTATGAGGGGAAAAAAGACGAAGACCTCAGACGAAGTTTGTGGATGTAGTGAAGCTGGACATGCGGAGTAGGATGATAGGGATCAGGTGAGATGGAGGCAGAGGCAGTAACATGCATGTGCTTGGACTGTAGGGGTCACTGTGGTGCCCCTAAAGGGAGAAGCCAAAATAAAGAAGTAGAAGAAGAGTAACATTACCACTGGTAGCAATTTTATTTATTAGCTAAAAACAAACTATTTTTTTCTTCACTTTTTTTTCCTGAGGATCAAAGCACTAACACCATTAACTTGTCATTTAATATAATAATAATTATACAGCTTCAAATAACGAATGGCAGTACAACAAAACAAACCATCACCGTGTACAGGATGCAAGCAAGGAAACATTTTAACAGAAAAAAAGCTAAATCACTAAATTGACAAAAAACATAATGGAATCAGAAGAAGCTTTCCTATAATAGTATGTCTTAGAAAGAGATTTTAAAGAGGCCGCTGACTCTGCTGCCCTCATTTCTTCAGGCAGCCTGTTACTCAGTTTTGGATCTCTGCGTCAATGCCATCACTAGTTTGCAGCTTTTCCTCTGGAACAAATAAAAGCCCTCTGCCTGAGAGTCTCAGGCTATATACAGATCATATGCAAGAAAGAGGTCAGACACACAAGATGGTGAGAGGGCACGATGAGCCTTAAATGTCAACAGTCATTTGCTCTGTCAGCTGTCATCGAGCGGAAGGGGTACATCCTGTCACCAGTCCACCACACACACTCTCCCATACATGCCTACAGATAATTAAGCATCACCAGTTAGTCTAACATGCATGTGTAGGAGGAAGCCAGAGCATTTAACATTAATTAAATAAAACGGTGCTCAAACAAAGCAACAGCAGAATAAATGAATATTCTCAATGAATGCTAATCTTTCTTCTTCTATGTCTGCTGGGTATATAAACTGGTAATCTCAAGGAGGACATAACGTGCAATGAAAGTGTTTGGTTTAGAGATTGTTCTGCTGCCCTCAAGTGGCAAAAACTAAAATTAATTTTTGCCATTTTTTGTTTGTTTTTTTTGCACCCCGCCCCCAACACTGTTAGCATACTGTTGTACAAGGCACACAACTAACCATTGAGAACAATGTGCAGTTCAGTCAAGGACATTGGAATCAACTCCTGAGCCACTTCTCCAAATGAATGATGTCAGTGTTCATTTGAAAGTTGTGTGTACTGGCCTTAAATTTGTTTTTTTTTTAGAAGATAAACCCATTAAAGTTAACCGTGTCAGACACACTCATCCATTTTGTTACTCTCTTATCTAAATCAGAATTGCTGTGGGCCTGGAGCCTGTCCCCGCTGTGTTAGGTTGAGAAGTGGGGTACTCCCTGGACAGGTCACAAGTCTATTGATGGGGTTGAATTAAGTTTTTAAAGAAGCAGAGTGTGTGGAAAACCTCAGCCTTTGCAAAAGACAAAACTGTGTTAATTATCCTGAATGCTGATTTGGGGGAAAACACTGTTTCCCCAAAGTTTAACTTGTAGTTTTGTTTCAAGGCCTCCGATTTGTTATGCATATTTGTGTTCCTGCACAATGCAATTGATGTCACTGTACCGTTGTTGCGGTTTTCAAGTTAGTGATTTCTGATCATAACAAGCGAGCTGGCTTTGACATATAAAATATGTGGAGCGATGCTTCAGTCAACGTTAGCAGCAGGGTCCTGATTTTATCTGTAAATGTGAATTAGAAAAAATGAAGTAAGGTACAGTGTGTGCTCATCAAATAAAGGAAGAGCAATGAACTGGCCTCAAGTAACAAATATGACTCTTATTCTCTCATTAATCTCCATTATGATGTGTCAAATCTCTAGTTTAACAGATCTGACAGTTTAATGCAATATCCAGATATCTGCATGCAGTTACAGTACTGAAACATAATAGAGTGCAGATTGGTTTTTTTGAAAGCCTGATATCACTCTGTGTATGAATTTAAAACAATGAACTCCCATAATACAGTTTTACAGTTGCAATTCACTCCAAAAGTAACGTAAATGTTTGAAATATGTTGCCAACAGGCGAGGTTCTCCTACCTGCACATGAAGTACCTGTTCTTCTCGTGGCTGGCAGTGTTCGTGGGGAGCTGGATAGTCTATGTGGAGTACTCGTCCTACACAGAGATGTGTCGTGGGCACGAGTGCAAAAACTCAATAGTGAGCATTTCATACTCCCATTATGTACCCGCCCAATCCCATCAGGTCCTACAAAATGTTTACAGTTCTGTGACAATTTCTTTTTTATTTTCCAGTGTGACAAATACAAAAAAGGAGTCATTGATGGCTCAGCCTGCAGCAGCTTGTGTGAGAAACAGACTCTTTACCTGGGAAAGTGCCTCACTGCCAACCCCAACAGCCAGGTCAGCTTTTTTATTTATTTTTTTTATAAATGCAAACATCACTCTCCAGTCTGCTTTTTATTAATTTGGCTGCATCTTTATTTTAGGTTTACTCGGGGAGCTGGGGAGACCTAGAGGGTGTTATTAAGTGCCAGATGGAGGAGGCTCCTCGTTATGATTTGGGAGGTGAGCCCAGGAAAGAGACTTCTGCAGCCTTCAACAAACCAACCAAGGGAACCTCAGTGGAAAAGTTCAGAGAGATGATCACTGACCACCTAAAGGTTAGAAAGCCAAACACTAAATACTGTCAGATCCAATTTCAAAGCTTCAGTTTGGATTTAAACCTCATTTAAACTACATTTCTTTACAGGCCAAAGTGGGGGATCAGGCAAACCTCGCTGAGCTGGCAACTCAAGTATTGTCCATTGCAGATGGCAATAAGGACAGCCATATCTCACTGCCAGAGGCTCGCTCCACATGGGCTTTGTTGCAGCTCAATGAATTCCTATTGGCTTTAGTCCTGCACGACAGAGAGCACACACCCAAGCTATTGGGCTTCTGTGGAGATCTATATGTCATGGAGAAAGTACCACACTCTCCCTTGTATGGGATTAGTCTACCCTGGATTATCGAAATGTGGATCCCTGCCGGTCTGCGCCGCAGCATGGACCAGTGGTTCACTCCATCCTGGCCACACAAGGCCAAGATCTCCATCGGACTGCTGGAGCTGGTCGAGGATATTTTCCACGGCACTTTCGGAAGCTTCCTCATGTGCGACGTGAGCGCCACCACTTTCGGTTACAACGACCGCCACGACTTGAAGGTGATGGACGCGCGCCACATCGTGCCTGAAGCCATCTTCCAAGAAGTCATCAGGCAGCAGCGCTGCGACGTGGACGAGGACTGTCTGTATGGAGCCGACTGCCTAACTTCCTGTGACCTCACAAAGCATCGCTGCACAACAGAAGTCACCAGGCCAAACTTAGCCAAAGCCTGCGACGCACTCAAGGACTACATTCTGAGGGGAGCGCCATCTGATATGAGCGAGGAGCTCGAGAAGCAGCTGTACGCTTGCATCGCATTGAAAGGTTCAGCAGAACAGATGGAAATTGAACATTCGCTCATTCTAAACAACCTCAAGACTTTGCTGTGGAAGAAAATCTCTCACACGAAAGATTCCTAATAAGCGAGGATTGCACAACAGCACAATGACTGACGCTTGCCCTTTAAGTTTATTAATAAAATGGACAATCATTTTCACCGTGGAAACTAATAATCCTGTGGTATTCAATGTTTAACAGATGTATTCTAAGTTGGCACTATAGGTGTCAGCAACATCACCAATATTAAATAATGTACACAAACGGACTCCGTTAGGATTAACTGCAGTAAACTGAGTGCAATTTTTTTGAAACCAGGATGAAGGTGAATAATAAATTTGAAGTAAGGTCCTGCATGTTCTTTTGGGTAGCTTGTGTACTATATGCTGACTGAGCCTATGGGTGTAATGAACAGTCTTCCAAGGCTTCCAGTGGATATCCAGTTCAACACTATTTTTGGCAAATCCCTGTTTTGCTCTTTTTGACCTACTTAGATTAACTAAACTTTACAAAAACAAAAGATATTTTTAATATTAAAATAGTCTCAAGAGCCACCCATTACAGCAAATGCCGTAGGGAAAAAAAAAAAAACTCACAAGAGGACCAATTCCTTTTCAATAGCTTTATTAGAACAAATTTCCTCATTCGGAACGGAGCAGACCAACGCCTTAATCTTCAGCCTCCTGTTCCTGAGCCCGGAGGAAGCTGGCCTTCTTCTGGGCGACGCGGTCTTTCCTCTGGGCCAGAGAGAGCTTGGCACGGTTCCACCTTCGCAGAAACACACATAGACACAATTAGAATTTAGTTTAAATTAATTGCGTCAGAGCCGCTGTGGCAAAACTAGTTCAAAAAGGCACTGGAGTCATGGTATTCCCTATGAATTAGCCTAGATCTCAAACTGACATTTCCCTCCCAATTTCAAATTTCAGTTCTGAGAAAGAGTAAAGCAAAGCCCAGGTATCACTTCTCACCTCTTCTTCTTGACTTCTTTGGGAGGCTTCTTTTCATGGACTGGGTTCTCGCGAATGGCAGCATGAGCCTTTTTGTACATTTCCTCAATCTGAAAAATGGATAACGACTCAATCTTATGTCCTAAAAAAATACAGATTTTGGATTTCACAATGTACACACACACAAGAATAGATTCGATTATTATCATTTGGCTGATTTTTCAGCCCTAAACTATTCTAAGAACCAATATGTTCAAATAGTGGCAACTACATCAATGATGAAATGCTTCATTTGTGCACCGCATCGCTCATTCCCCACACCGAAATCCTGCTCTCATTTTACCAGCTGAAGTAGCTCCGCTAAAATTGCTCAACACACAAAACTAAGCTGGCAAATGTGTTGTGCAAATGTTCTATGCTGAGACGTACAAAGGCACAAATTTGCTGTGATTGATGTAAGATTTGTAAGTCAACAGCTTAGCCTCAGGAAGTGACATGAGATCACTTTAGAACTGAACCTCAAACCATTATCACACATTTTGAAAACCATCAATACCCTGTCACTGGGATTAGAATGTTCTAGTTAATTACTTTGTGAATGGCAAAGGGCCATTGCTTAGTAAAGCCCAAGCTTAACCTAGATTAACTACACTTACAGTGCACAAGGTTCAATAAAACAAACCAAAAAAAACCAATATACTCCAACACTAAAGAAAACTAGAGCCCCCTGCCACCTGAAATTTGACTAAATCTATGAATCCACACAAAACTCAAAGGTAATTTTATAATGCAGAAAGTAAACTTGCTGAATCAGGGGTGACTCCATTCTTGATGAAGCGAGAGAACTGTTTCTTGTAAGCGTCCTCATCCTCCTCCATCAGATAGCTCATGTACTCAGACACGTTGATGCCCATGATGTGCTTGCGGTGGACCTCAGCGTTGAACTCTTTGCTCTCTGTATCATACCCAGGGAAGCGCTTGGTGCTGCAGACAAAAAAAAAAAAAAAAAAAAAAAAAAAAAAAAGAGAGAAAGCACTGTTGATATGCAGTGCAGATTCCACACACTTGGTCTTATCTGTGTCTATTTAAATTAGTCTTCGAATACAAAAATGGCTCAGTTAAGCAAGTTGTCAGATTTTCACTTCGGTTTCCAATAAGTTCACTTAGCCAAGACCAAGGCTACGTCCACACTAATGCGTTTTCGTTTGAAACCGCATCGTTTTCTCTCCCTTTTGGCCTCCTGTCCACACTGAGACGGCATTTTGGCTGATGGAAGACGTAGCGTTTTGAAAACGCTCTCGAAAAAGCACACATTTCGCAGTGGAGACAGCAAAAACGCAGACTTTCTAAAACGATGACGCATGTTAGTCATATGAAGCAGTCATGTGACAAATTAAACTAAGATAGCAGTTTAATGTTTTGTTTGCTCTCAATTTTGACAGCCCTATTAAAGATTAATATCAGTCTGTACATGCTCCAGATCTTCAAATTCTTTAACTCTCACTTGCTTTTGCAACTTTGTACTTTTGCGTTACTCGCAGCAACAACTCCACCTCATTGTTAGTCCATTTTAAAAAAACTCTGTGCTTTTCTCAACATTCTGCCGCGACGGTCTAAAGAGCCAGAAAGGAAATAATAAATGAGGCAGGTCAAAAAACTTCTTTCGTTTCAAGCGTGCGCAGTACTGGAGCATAAGTGCTTTCGGCCGTTTCAATGTGGACGCACAACTCTGAAAACGACTGAAAACGCTAGTGTGGACGCGGAGTGTTTTCAGACAAAAATGCCATTTTCAAATCTATCCGGGCTAGTGTGCCTACCCTACTCCACTTTCCAGTGATCGGGCATTGTTTTTAAAGATTTGGACATTCTAGTTTTCTGTTCTCACTGAGATTGCGGTTTCAGTCTCTTTGGCTTTTTATGTTTCTACTGTTTGCAGAGGAGCATCTATTCTCTCCCTGCCACACGCAGCTAACACTTTCAGTAAATGAGGTCAAACAAACTGCCTCTAGGTGCATTACTGCCATCTTCAGGGAGCATAGGTGCATTACAAGATATCAAGTGCAGACTAAGAAGTAAAAGAAATTATTTTAAGAATTAGTTACATAAACCATTTTATTTCTAATTTTTTTTTTAAAAAAAATGCGCTTTTTAAAATAGTGGCCTCCCCAGAACAAACTAAATATACTTTCTGTCAAGCAAATGATAGCGGGTAAGATGAACTAGTGAAATAAATCTACTTAACAACATGCTTTTAAAAGAAAAAGGCATCGAGATCAAAATACAGCCTGAAGTTATTTTTGAACCCAACACATTTACTCATATTTGTGCAATGCAGTGTAAAGTATTCTAAATGTCATAAATGTATAAAAAGAATCAATGATCTCAAATCGCTATCTATATTTATTTTTATTTTTTTTAACTAATGGACAATTTTACATACAAAACCTACAATGTTCACAAGTAAAATATGCCGTGCCATCCACAGTCAACCTTTACTGTTACTTTTGCAAGTCTGGACACACTGCTACTGTTAGGCTACTAGCAATCACCAGAAACTCACGAATGCCTTTTTTCCCCCCAACATCGATCGTCACCGATGAATAGCAGCGAAATTAAAGGACTCTGATATGAGATTATTCTTTTTGATCCACCCTGTATGGCTGGAGACTTAAAGACATGCCACTAATTGCTGCTCTCTTGTCTCACAGGCTTCACATATTGCAAAACTCTGTTTCAATTACAAAAATCAATACAATTCCACACAGAACCGCTGCAGGATCAAGCATTATCCACCTGCAATCAGGCATACTGTTTGTGTAGCTTGCGAGTTCAGATACACTGATGGTAGTGAGTAATACAGCCAACCGAAAGCGGAGGATATCAGCTGCCTCGTTTTACACTTGATCTTCAGATCCATCAATTACTTCCACGTCTGCGTTTGTAAGACGAGTAACAGCAGGATAACATTCAGTAGTTTAATGTTTGTAGCTTGTATATGAAAAAATAAATACAAATCCTGATGCTTATTTTATTATTGCTTTCCTGCTCGGTCCGACTCAATAACTGTGCAGCGATTAACTCCGTAAAACGGCGGATCCTTAACTGTGCCAACAGAATAATAAACAGGCTAGCGGGAATCTGATCGCTTTATCTTTTACTTTTCATGCTGAGGAAAAGATAACCGTCCCACGTGTTCACCGCAGCACTTAAAGCGGCAATCCAAAGACCTGTTTCTTTTCTTCGTTTTTTGTTTAAGCAACACAAGTTTGGACGTTTCTGACAGCATTCGGACGACCGCTTTGTTGTTCTTTTTATAAGTCCATCTTCTACAAAGACTCATCCGACACGATGCACTGGCAGTCTCATTCAAAATTCGCAACACTGACAAGCTGATGGGTAATTTGAAAGAAAAGGGGCCAGGTAGTGGGTGTGTTACGAGATGCACACATTTGCAAAGCAATGTTCTCTCTGACGACAGACTATTACATGTAATCATTCCCACACCTAATAGCCCTACTTATTCTCTGCTGAAGAGAGGTAAGTGACACATTCTCCCACTCAAAACACCTGTGGTTCTGACTGAGGTACTGTGATTGAAACCAACCACTTTTACCGAGCTGCTACTGCAGAGTCTTGAAATAATTCACAGCACTGTCACACGATAGGATTCAATTCACAAACAACTGCTTTTCTACCGCCACCCAAACCAACTGAGGTACTTCAGTAATCACTTTATGACACGGTAGTAACAGCCTTCAACTCAAAGACGCTTTATCAAAAAATTGGTGGAAAACTCAAAGACAACAAGCTCAACATAAAAGGTCTTTTTCTCAGCGGGCGAGGTGCAGGCAACACTAATAACGGTAATGATAAATATTTTCTGTCAAATTTCCTCAGTCAGCACACGCAATACCAAGACCGAAACTAACCCTTACATGTAAACCAACTTCTAATTGCTGAGACTTGGCCAAATGCATTCCATGAAGGTCTGTAGCACCAAGATGTTTGAACGTTTTATTTTCTGCATGCATCTATGGCATTTACAGGGCTTTTAGACTTTAACTAGACCTAATGATTTACTCCTTATGACATCCACACAAAATATTACAGGATGTAAGACCGTCCCTTAAGCAATTTCTCAAAAGTATAAATATTTTAAGAACTAAATTGCTGGAGCGTTTTTTGCAACGGGAGCTAGAAAAGCATTTTTGCTGCCCAGCACCAAAATGTGATTTGCCAGGCAGCACACCTCACACCTGGGTATGTTTTGTTTTGTTTTTTTGTGTCTGTAGAAGTTACCTGTGTGGAATGGACAGGCCTCCATCCACAGCCCCCTTCAGGGCACCGAACACCTTGTTGCCTGTGGTGGTTCTAGCAAGCCCAGCATCCAGGTAGCAGGAGAAAGCGCCTGGCTGACCATCAATGCTCTCCACGTTGAACTCGTCACCTGTCACCTCAACCTGGCCTTCGTACACCTTATCCAGGCCAAACTTGTTCAGGAGCTGCGCACAGAAAATGTCATTTAAGAGATTTAACAGCTGGATATTTCTGGATCAGCAATCAAAAACCTTTATTCTGGTTTCCAAGACTTTATCTATACAAATTTTCCCCCGATTTCAGCAAATCGTTAAGAGGCTGACATCTGCTTAAACATTCTCAAAGGACTATGAATTTCATCGCTAAAATTTCAGGTCAATTTAAGTCTCTTGGAACAGGTTTAATACATACTCTGCGGGCCAGCAGCAGACCAGTGCAGTAGGCTGCGGCGTAGTTTGTCAAGCCCACAGTGACTCCATACTTTGGCAGCTCGTGTGAGTAGGCAGCACACACGATCATATCACCCTCAATCTTGGCATAGGCGATCTGCAACACAAGCGCAAGGAAATGAATTCACAGGAGGAGAAAAATCTTGAAGGTGTATTTATACTCTGGACTATAAAGCAGCTCAGCATGATGCTGCTGCACATCACAGTGATTTAATAGCAACTAATTTTAAACTTTTTATAGATTTAGCGAGATTTGGTTATTAGAATATTGCAGCTAACAAAAGGGAAACTGACTTGGTAATAAAATAAACCTGATCTCTAGAGATGAAAGTACCGTAAATGTCGGGCTATAAGCCGCTACTTTTTGCACAAGCTTTGAACCCTGCGGCTTTTAGTCAGGTGCGGCTTTTCTATGGATTGTCTGTGATTTTTGTCGTAAGACGATTTGTTTTGTTTGTTCCGCTGTTGTACGGCACTACGTTGCCTGGCGGAAGGATCGGGGTTCAAGAGTGGTATGTTAGTCACATGTCCGTCTGCCAGGCAACGTAGTGCCGTACGAAGTAGCGCGAAAAACAAACTTCAAAGTAGCGGTACGCGTTCAGCGGGAGTCGTGGATGATGAGCGGCGATAAACTTGCAAGTTATGCCCAAAAAGCAAGTTATGCCCAACTCCACCGGTGGATTCTGACAGCGTGGAAAAGTGTGAAAACATCCACGATCACCAACGGATTTTGAAGGGCTGGACTGCTGCATGATGGAGAGGAGGACACCGCCACGGCCCTTCTGAGGGTGTTCGACTCTGACACTGACAATGAGGATTTCTTTGGTTTTGAAAGTGACAACGAAGGAGAGAAGAAGAGTGGATGACGAAGCCATCCTGAGCCTGTTTGTATCCGACACTGAAGAAGAGGACTTTGGTGGTTTTAGTGCGCAGGAAGAAGAGAAAGATGGTGAATGACTGACTTTTCTTCTTGTTAAAGCTGTGTCACTGCACCTGAGCCTAAAAGGTAGTCCGAATCTATTTTTCTGGTGTGCTGTAGGCTACTGTTATGTACTACATGTGCAAATATGTACCCATAACTTGTTTTTCAAAATATTAATAAAAGTGATGTCTCCAAACAGCCATCTCTTTCCTGACAATTCCCTTTGTGCATATTCTCTTACATATGATAAGTCAACATTGAAACACCTGCGGCTTTTGGTCAGGTGCGGCTAATGTATGTACAAAACAGGATTTTCCCCTGATTTTAGCTTGTGCGGCTATTATTCAGGTGCGCTTTGTAGTCCGGGAAATACGGTAAGTGAATTTCGGGGTGCGTGCTTTTTTCTTTTCTTTTGACGCTTAATTTTGATCTGCATGAGCAAGCCAGACTTACTGCTGTCATAGTTATACCAGCACCAACTTGAATTAGCTTAAGTCATCAAAAACTACTGTGCTGTACCTGAGAAGTACGCATGTGCACAGCTTTTTACCCTTGAATTAAGATGGGCATGAAGGATATGAGCTGTTAAAATGATCTACAAGCCAGCTACTACCCAGCAAACATGGCTGAAACAGTAGAACCATTTTCCCAATCAAATCTTCCTGCATTACGAAGGCAAAAATGGTACGATAGATGGCAGGATGTTAAGGTTCTTAACAGCAACCCAGCTGTTTCTGACAAATTAAGCAATTCTAAACATTAATGCAATGAAGAAACGAAACTGATGTGCCATTCTGTAAAAATGACTGACGAACACTAACATGATTAACATTTTTAATGTATTTAACCCATCTGGAAGACAGAATGGACAATCTTTGGACAAACTGCCTGAAATGCGTTGACAGAGACATGTGATGATGGATTAATCCGCGTTAACACATCAACTTTGACAGCCTACAAATTATTAAAGTCAACGTCACAAACACCTACTACCATTAACATGTTTTTAAAAATATACACATCACTTCTCTACCCCTGACATCAGCATTATAAATGATTAACAAGTGGTTTGGTGGATCTGTCAGCTGATTTGAGTAAAAAGTGGACCTCAGAGTGAGGTACAGAGGAACACCAACAGCATATACTCTGACCCTTTCTCAGCCAAATGTTGTAGGGGCTGTCAGATATTTTGACCTCCTGCAGTTATAATGGTGCAGGTGCAACAAATGCTTACCTGGCAGATGATGTCCCTGTTGGAGAAGCGGACAATCATCCGGTACTTGGGTGTGTTGTACTTATTCTTGTCCTGAACGACCAGGCGCTTGCGAGCAAAGAAGTCAGTCTTGCCCTCTGTCAGACACAGAAATCATGAGTTACTAACAGAACGACAGCCATAATAAGACAAACATAAAACGACTGGGAGCATCACGGGTATGGGTTACCTCTCCTCCTCCTGAATTTGACCTGGTACCTCTTAAAGTAGGCCTTGTTCTTCACCACTTTAACAAAACCCTGAAAAAAGAAGTATCAACTTAACAGCAAGTTCAAAAACTAATACAGACCTTAACTCCTCAGTGAGACACTTGGAGATTGGTTTATAATGCTGCTATGAGCTGGACTGTCACTGTCAGAAGAACTACGGTCGGTTAACATCAGCTAGCCGACCCAATGAAAATCAACGGGAGGAGTTAGCTTAACTGCTAAGTAGGGCAGTCGCTAAGCTACAGGACCAAACGTAGTTTTAAAAATATTAATTAAGAGGACGTGATCTTAAGGACCTACTGGTCACACATCAATGTAAAAGTTTCAAACATTTTACAGACAACAGGAAGCGGTAACTTTGTAAAGGCAGCAGGTAGGCCACGTTTAAGCAGACCAGGGTAGGCATTGGCAAGACTGAATCTATCTTCATCTGAACAGCAGCAATGTGTTTTCAAACATCTGACACCACACAGCACAAGATGTACGCCTAATGTATACATATAGGCACATATGTGGACAGATTACAAACCATTTTGCAGTCTTTTTGTCTCCTTATGAAGGAGCCCGGAGCCAAAGACTGGGGCTTGACTCCGCTGCACTGGAAAAAGGAAGATCATCGTGCGCACGCTCAGTAAGTACCGCGTCACAGGATGAGCCGTGCCGCTTTGGAACCTTGGATTCACAACACTGCCTCCTAGAGAGCTGGGGAAGCTATTTACCCGATTATCTGCTTGGGGTTTTGGTGTGTGTTTTGTTTTGTTTTGTTTGTTTTGTTTTGGTGTTTTAATATTCCCGTGTAAAATCATTTAGATTACATCACATTTCCAACCTCATCCCCTCAGAATCAGCTGGTCTTTTTGCTCCTATCTCAGCCTGTTGTAGGCAGAAAGCGATAGTAAGTCTCGACAAATGCATGTTTCATGAAACACGTCACCAAAGTTGAGGTGTATGTCAAGTTTGCAGCTGCATTCCACTTAGGTCCTTCAGTTTCAGACTCTTTGTGCATAGCCACTGACACACCCTGTCATGGACAATGAATAGAGTCAATTTCAAGCCTAGTTAACTTGCAAGTTGTAATGTCTGCTGTGGAAAAGCTCTGCTGCTTAAAGTTTCATTTATCTACTTTAACCTTTTTCCTCAGAAAAATCCACAGACACAAATGCGACCTCTTTTTCAACCTGTTGCAAATAAAGTGAAAGTGGAGTGTCTCAGTAATGTTCCCAGACAGGAAAAACACTGTTGAAATGTAGTGTCAGTTTTCAGTTCACAGATGCACCAAAACTGCTAACTGTTAGTTCGTGATTTATTGATGTAGACAGGGAACCTCACACAGACAAAATAGTAAGATATAGAGTGGCACTAGGTTCTGTGCCAGGACCAATACTTTTCACATTTTTCATGCTTCCAGACATAGCCAGCACTCGGTGTCTCAGGAGGGCAATGCTGTCCCATCCTGGGCAGCTCCTGTTCAACCTCATGCCCTCTGGTAGGAGGTACAGGTGTTTAAAGTCACCTTTTTTTCCCTGGGCCATCAGAACATTGAACAATAAGGCCAGTGATTGGACTTAGTGAGCCTCACTCACCACCCCCTACCTCTTAATATTCAGTACAATTTTCACACAAACACCAGCATAACATGGCACAATATACAATAACACCCACAACATGGCTGTTGCAAAAATAAAGGAATCTTTACCTTTATCTTTACAGCACTGTAACCTAACCGAGCCATTGATACAAGTCATGATGGATCCTTTGTTTCATGATGTTTGCCCCCAATCTATGTCGCAGCTGAAATCAATGCTAATCAGATCAATAGCACTGCGAGATACTGCACTGATTGATTTGGTATCAATCAGAAATCAAGTAAATAGAGGGTGTGTCTTAACACAATAAGACACACTTTTCAGCTTTTCATGTATTTGGAAACTGGGTTTTTTGAAGACGTGGAATGTAAATGTGTCTGTCTTTAAAGCACTTTTTGTCAGTTTATGTTGTTTAACTGTATTATAGACTATAAACAAAATAGATGTGACCATCAACACAAAAGGTTCAGACAGTTTTCATGGTGCCATTGAGCTATATTTTTTGTTTCCAAAGAAAATAATTGATTTAACATAATTCACCGAGCTACATACTGAACTCAGAGGGTAGAAACAACGTATCGATTTCATCGCGGTAGTATCAACTGGACACCAGTACACGAGTCCACTTCTACAGACCAGACAACATTTTCCCAGTCATCTGTTCTTCAGTATTGGTAAGCCCATGCTGACTGTAGCCTCAGTATCCTGTTCTTAGCTGACAGGAGCAGCACCTGGTGTGGTCTTCTGCTGCTGTAGCTCATCTGCTCAAGGTTTAGAGATGCTCTTCTGAATACTTTGGTTGTAACAAGTCGTCATTTCAGTTATTGTTGCCTTCCTGTCAGCTCAAAGCAGTCTGGCCATTCTCTTCTGACCTCTGGCATCAGCAAAGCATTTTTACCAGAGAACTGCCACTCACTGGATTTTTTTCCCCCTGACCATTATCTGTAAACCCTAGATAATCCCAGTAGCTCGGCAGTTTCTGAAATACTCAGACCAGCCTATGTGGCACCCACAAATATGCCTTGTTCAAGTCACTTAAATGACTTTTCTTTCCTATTCTGATGCTCGCTTTTCATTAATGAGCAGTTGATGATGTGTTATTAAGTAACTCCTTGAGTTAAAAGTAACTTTTTGAAAAACTCTGTTATATTTAGAGCATATTTTCAGTGGAATAAGTTGCCTTATGCAATTAGAGAATTGGCTTCTATTCATAATTTTAAAAATCACCTAAAAGCCTATTTAGGCAGTTTTTAATTTATTTGTAAATATTGTAAGAGGGCAATGTCACTTGTAATGGAAATTGTGTATTTTGTTTGAGTGTTTTTTATATTTTTTAATATTTACATGCTTATATTTTCAGAATTGTAAAACCTTATTGTGGATGTAAGAGCTAAATTACGTGGATATTTTGCATCCAATTCATTGTGTAACATTTTATTCGATGGTATTTGATGGTTTGGGCCCCAGGAAGACTAGCAACCAGTGTTGTGGAAGCTAATGGGGTTCCTTCTATATAAACAAATAAACAAATAAACTAATAAAGTTGTGGGCGAGCATATATAAGAGAAAATAAAGGCCTCATTGCATCCCATTAGAGTAGATCTCTCTCTGAGTGCAGTCATGTTTGTGGTTCCAAAGCAGAAAAGGAGTCATAGACTGCATTGAGGACACTGGACTTATGCTGTGGTGATATATAAATGCAACTGAATTAATTGGAATTTTTTATTTTCTATGCAATTACGGGAATCCACCTTGTAACATAAAAATACATTTTCCATGTCCTGATCTTTGACAGTGCACTTTGAAGTGTGGTCAAAATCAAGATAGTACAGTAGTATGGATGTTAATCAAGTGTACATCAAAAATTGAGCGATAACTGTAGACATCAGTTAGGAGTGTGTGACTGCAAACAACACAAGCAAAGTCACAGTTTGATGATGCTCCTTCACAATAATTTGGCTTTTTGCTGGCTCAGCCAATATTAGCACAAAACATTATAAAGATCTATTTATAAAAAGCCAGCCAACTTTCTCATCTATTTTAAGGTCTCTGTGACTCAACTGTTTCGTCATAATCTACCCTAATAGTGTGCATTACAATTTGGGTGCGTAGCCATAAGTATGTAAATATTTATGGTTGATGGGCTGAGATGTCATTGTTGACGGTGTCTCAGAGTTAGAAGCCTACATTCACTGTGGTGTTGCCAAGTGTCATCTACAGTTCGAGCTGCTTTTCAGCCACTGTCATCGAGGAAGGAGTGTCCAGCTTGTCAACAATAGAAATGCGTCACTGCTCTCATGTGAAACCTGAAAAGTAGGTTTCATGAGTGCATGGTATGTAATTCTAGTCAGTCGAGTCATATTTTTACCAGAGCAAGTGATTGCTGCATTATGAGCTACATATAGCTACTGAAGGCACTTTGATTGAGGTGTCATATTATAGATATTTTTCAAATTAATATTTCCTCATACGTTAAAGTCGTTTTTAAAGGTTTACACCAGAGTTTTTTCTGGACTTGTTTTTGGTCTTTTTCTGATTTTTCAATGAAGATAAGATTATTTAACTGAAATTTATAACAACCAAAGTGTTTGTACCTCCAGGTTTCATCTAACACAGGTAGTTTTCTCTCAGCAATGAATTTCAGGTAAGAAAATTAGGTAAGCATTACAACATATGTGTGGAGCTCTTTTCTTTGACTTGAAGATTTTACATTGTATAGACATGCTGGTTCCAAATTAGAAGCTGTTGAAAAACAGACATGACATGAGGTGATGTCTGTCGTATCGTTGGCAAAAAGACACATGAGCCTAATTTGAATGTGTGTGAATGGTTTGCTTTTTTATATCCTGTTCCCTGAATGCCTTGTGCATTCTGTAGCGTGTTATGACACTTTGGAGCTAAATTTAAATAAGGAAAAAAGGCATAATTATACTTAGACAAACCTAATACAGCCTTATAATTTTGATTCCTTTCAAAGATCTTTCATGTGTATCTGCTTCTGTCTTTGATAACAGGATTCTTTACGTATTTTGTTTCTTAAAATGTCTTATCCATATTTTTTATAAACAGGTTACAACTTCTCACTCACTCTCACTCTTAGTTTATAAATATTGTTAATGAAACTTAATTAATTCACTAACCAGCTTTTGAACAAGATATTTAACATAATGTGAAAAACCTGTCCTGGCAAGCAGGTTTAAGGTGTCACTTTAGTTGTGTTTGTACAGTTTGTGTTGCCGCGGAGAGTGATCATAAAGAGCAAAAGTATTGACGTCCTCGGGTACAGCCAGAAGCACAGCTAAATCATCTGTCATCATCAATCTAGCTGATGATCTTAAAGCTATTCACAAGGAACATAGGGAAGAAAAACGTGACTTAATTCCAATATTTTCTATAACAAATGCATGATTTTCCCTTTTAAAATTATACTTCTTTTTTTTTTTTTAACAACGAATGAAAGAAATGACGTATTGGAGGTGCAGTTGCGCAGTTTGAACGCTTGGTGTCAGTATTGTTCCAAATCAGGCATGCTCTGTGGGATGTAAACACTCGGGTAGGCCGCCGTCTGTCCCAGCTCCGCAGACATTTGTGTACACGTATTACGGCTGCATGGGTTGGACCCAAGAGTCAATGGGAACGAGCTAACTTAACGCTGGCTAGCTTTCAAGTGGAAACCGATCTAGGCTATCTTGGGTAACATATGTACTTGGGTGAACCGTGTGAAAACCTGTCGTTTTCTCATAGTATCAGGACTAGCACACTTTCGTGCATGGGAAGCAGGCGACGTCTGCTGCGTGTGGCTAAAGACGGTTCAAGGTAAATGATGTTCTTGCTATTTTCGGGCTATGTCTAAATACTGGAACGATCAGTAACTCGTAAAATCTTAGTTCTCACCCGTGACTGTTAACGTGAACAATGCGACATTACTTTAAAGTAAAGCAGATTAGCTTTACTTAACTCAAAAACTGCGGTTTAGTATCAGCGTGTATCACGGCTTGTTGGCGCTGTTGCTTGTGTTAAATGTTTGCTGTTGATCTCCAAACTACTTTATAAAGGACTCTGGCTATCGCCTGGAACAAAAAACCCAAACCTAAAAAACACTTCATCCTTTGATAAGCAGTGTATTTATTCTTGCAGGGTAGTGTCTGTTAAAGTCACATTTATTCAACATGTAACCTCCTGTAGTGTTGTCCGAGGCGTCGACTTTAGAGCCTTCTGGAAGACATACAGTGTGCATACTGTTGCATTTGATGCTAGATCTCCATTTCGTCATTTCACAACATCAGCAAGCCATAAAAGGAATCGGGAGCTCGGCGTCTAATGCATCTGTACTCAGCTTACTGCCCGTCCCCTAAAGTGTTTTTGATAGGTAAACAATATTATGTGTGTGTCAGTAGACTAAGCAAAGGATTTAAACTGCTCAGCAGTAGTGTTGGCTGTGTTGCAGCTAAGCATATGCGTCAGTCCAGCTGCAAAGAAGTGACTTGCAAGTTGCAACAGCTCTCAAAGTAGAGATCAAGTGGACTTTTAACCCACCAGAAGTTATTATAACAGGAAGAAACGTCACCAGACTCAATTAAAGTGAATTTCATTCGTACTTTAAATTCCTAAAGCAATTTAAACTGATCTAAATGTATAATATTGCCAGATTAATAACCTAATACAGTGCATTATATTGAGGGATGCGCAGACTGTGTTTTTTAGTTTAATATAGAGTGTGCCAATTCACAAAAGTCATCTTAGGCTTTTACTCTAATATTGCATGGTCTTCCCGTCACCAAAGACCATGCAATATTAGAGTAAAAACCGTACCGATCACAGATGTCCTATGAGCTTGAAAATGGCGGGGAGGAAGAACTCTGTTAACAGGAAGAATTTACCAGCAGATCCAGACTTAGTGAGGAAGGGCTATCTACCTTAACTGTTCAGAGAAGGAGAAAAGAGATGACAAACAAACTATGTGAGAGAGAAGAGAAAAGTTGCTAATATCGCTATGATCATTTGGCCAGGTGGAAATTGATGTGACACAAAGGATAAATATCAGCTATCAATGTCATTTTATTTGCCAATATGCCAGTATAATAATCGTTTCCTCTACCTGTACTTAGCTCATCATTTCACTGAAATAATCAGTTTCAATACACAAATAATAAATAATAATAAATAATCAGTTTCAATACACATTTACCTCAGATTAGCATTTATTTTTTTGTTGTAGCTTGAGCTAGGGCTGTGCGATATGACCAAAATCTCATATCCCGATATAAAACATCTATCTTCCGATAACGATATAAATCACAAAAAAATTAATATTTTAATATTTTCTGTAAATTCTGTGAATCTCGGGTAGGTGAAGTGTTTCCAGCTGGGCGTCTTGTACCCGGAGTCGAGTGTTTTAACCGATGCATGAAACTACACATTTTTAGACAGGTTGTAACTGCCACCGTTTTCTTTGTGAGTATTTATTACACGGTGTGCTGCGGGGAAAAGCCTGTTCTAATGTTTGAATCTAAGGTTTATTTTTTAGCACCTGACGACTCTTTTTTTGCTTCCCACCCGTCAATACTGTGCATACTTTTTCACGTGATTCCGTTTATTTTGAAAATTCTCAACAGGATCTTGAGCTTTATTGTGAAAGGTTTATGTGGAAAATAAACAAGCGGACATGCGATGGTTTTACCGTCGTTGTTGCTAAAGACAACCCATAAAGCAGGTGCTTGTCTGTCCTTAGTGTGGTTATATTAAATATAAGAGAAAGAGAGAACTTTAAGAAATTAATATAGCCACTACAGTGACCATCAAAACGATGAAAAAAATATGCAAACAGTTTATTTTGCAACACCACGAAACAAACGATAGCGTAAAATGAAACGATAGACGTTTTTATATCGTCATCCGATATATATTTTATATCGAACAGCCCTAGTTTGAGCCACAGTGCATCGGTGAACAACTTTGGCTCATGTGGTGTCAATTGCCAAATTCCCAACAAACACATAACAACTTCTCACTCTTTTTGTATGTCAGCAAGTCAAATCTGTGAACCCAGGGGACATGAAGCTTCAAGAACTTTCCTGTGACCCCCATATTTAAGAGTCCTTGGAGAACATGGATCAAGGAGTTACAATAAATCGTGTGTGACTAAGCGAAGCAGAGGATGATCGTGTTATGTACTCGCCACCTACACTCTATGTATGTGCCTGTGGCTGAACAAGAAAAAAGTACATTTGAATCCATTTTTGGTCATTTTACACAGATTACAGTGGTTTTCTCCCTCAGAGAACTTATCGCCAACAACTAGTACTGAAAACAAAAAGTAACATTTAACTTGTCGTGAGACGAAAAGCCAAGCTGTAATTATTACTGTAAACAATGTGTCAGGTGTGTTTATATTAGCGTGTGGCCCGTGAGAAATCTTATAACTGCAGTACCTAACTGAATGCATCCAGTTAAGCCTATGATTTCCACCCTGTGGCGCATCAAAGCAAAGATAATACCTACAAATACAATCACCAGTAATGCATTACATTATTTGTGTAGCTCAGAAAGAGAATCCTAAAAGCCACAAATCAGTAATGCTGTCACTTCAGTGTAGTTTCAGTGTTTTGATCCCCCCCGGCCACCATTTTCCCCCTTGTGAGTTTTTCTCTTCTTCCCCACAATTTCACTAACTGGTGTTTATGTTATCCTCATTTATTTAATAAGTATGATCAGGCAGATTGGACTTATATTTATATTATATTTAGTGTATATTTATATAAAAAAGCAAGACAAAAAAGCCTTATAGTTAATGTTTTAGATTGGCTGTAGCTGTTTCTCCCAGTGAATAAACCATCCATTGCTGGAATTTAAGTACTGGTATTATATAAAATGAGCTGCTGCCAGCACATATGATTTCCCACACTACTGTAATGCTAGATTTTTGTGGGCCAAATGTAGCTCTCATTATGTGGGTGCACGTTGAAGAATAGCCTTCAGCAAGACCATTGAAATGCTGATGGTACACTGGGAAAATCTGCACTTGTGTGTGTGAAGTCAAAGGCCTTCCCACCTCAGAGTGTGTGTCTGTGTGTGTTATTATAAGTCAGGCCTGTGTTTTAACACCCTCACAAAGCACATGGACTTTTTTTCTCCTCTGAGATTTGGGTCTCTCATGCTCAGCCAGACAAATTTGATGTAATTCCCCTCCTAGAAATGGGAACACGAAAGCCGAGTGACTGTAAATATCTTCTTGACTGAAACTTCAAGCTTTACATTGAGCTAAGAGAGTTGTCTGTTAGGTGTTGTTCATTTTGAGTAAAGACAGTAAATGCTTCTGCCTTTGTGGTCTTTCTCAGTTCCCCATGAAGTTATTCCCTAACGCCTTCTTCTGGCCTTTCTGTGGGTTTCATTAGCTATGCACACTGCATCTCAGGGCCCCTTTGAGTTCTTTGGCAAACAAAAGAAGCAACAATCTCTGTATCCAGGATTTATAGAGAGGCCTTGCTGCAGTTGGCGTGCCTTGTTGGAAGGAATGTCTCCTAAGGCCACCTGGACATTGGCATCTGTCTAAGCATGTCCTGTCGTGAGATGATTACATTTTAGTTGCTACTCTCAGAATGCTTGTATATCCTGACAGAAACATCTAATATAAAATACACTAGGATTTGTTTTTGAGCTTTACTTTTTTCAATGATTCTCATTATTAATGAGATTCACAATTTAGCTGGGTTATAGGAATCCTCCAGTGCATGTCAGGAAATAACATGGGTTTTACCCAATGGCTGACGATTGTGTGACATCAGCCAGGTTTTACATCAGTTTTGAAAAGGCTAGATGTTCACTTTACACATTTAGTGTATTCTATTTCAGTGATGCACAAAGCTTTGAGTTAAAAGAGACCTCCATGCAAGATAAAACCTAGAGAGGTCCATTTCTCAGGATCAGTTAATGATTCCCTGACAGTTTAAGTTTTCACAAAGAATAAATTTGTTAAGATGTTCTTTTAATAATGTCTATCTTTATGGTAGTTTTTTTTTTTTAAATTTGATTCACGTGGCTGTAATTCAAATATTTATCATGATTTTCCGATCAAGGAGCAGTACTGCCAATGCTTTGTTTTGTAATTGAATGAATGAATTGATTGGACTCTAAGCTTCATTTCGCTGATTGTTTGTTTGATTGATTGCTGAAATGGGCTGAGTAAAATCTGACAGAGACCTTGCACTGCTCACATCAGTTAGTGCTGGTTTTAGTAACTCATTCTATGCAGGTCTCAACAGCTGTTGAAAGTTGTCCTGTGAGTGCTGGACTGACTGGAAAAAGCTTAGTGGTAGATGTAAAGGCCAGTGGTCTTGATGGTCATGCAAACCGTCATTTTTAGTAGGATTTCACAAATCAAATGGAAATGAATTCGTTGATGCACTCATGGTTTAGTTATAGTAAATGGTTAATATTTTACCTGCCTTGTTCTCTGCTCCTCTTTTTAAATAACCCTTCATGTGTTTGTGGGAGTGCGCTCATTGCACAGACCTTTGCTGCTTTTGTCTTGTTTTTCTGCAAGGTTAATGTTACCCTCTGTGTGTTCGGATGTCTTTTTGTTCTCCATCCATGTTGACTTAATGCAGAGACACTGTAGAGCTGCAGAATGAGGATTTGTTTGTTTAGCTCTGTCGTCATATCGCCAATGAAGGTCAGTAAATGTGTCCCCCACGGTGACAGGTCAGCAGCTGGGTGGTGTTATGAAAATAGTAAAGTTGGTGTATCAACTTCCCGTTTCTCTCTGTTCCAGAATAGACTTGGCACAGGCCCCTGTTTATATTAGATGCTATGTCTTTTATGACAAAGTAAAGCATCTTTGTTTTTCTAGATGTTTCATATTCAGTGGGATAAATCATTTTTTTTTTTTTTTAGTCATTCAGAGTAGAGATGCTAAACTATGCGTAAACAGCTGAGTGAACCAGCAAAGTCCAGTCGCCGTCTTTTCAAGCTCCTTAGGCTACCATGACCTGGATGACTGAGGACCTACACAGATGATACTAAAGGAGCAAGGGCTTGTGCAGTTTTAGGGAGCCAGCATGCATTGTTGCCCAAAGAGGGAAAATTAACAAACAAAATAATAAGATTTCAGACAGTGCCATAGGATGCGCTGCAGAGAGGGCATTGCATTTCTAAGCTGACACAGTTGTGTTAGAGCAGTTTGAGCCAATAGCCCGATAGTGTAACACGTACAGGCTGTTGTGTCCTTAATTTTGCATTGTATATGTGATGGATTGAGTTTTAATGTGTTTTCTCTGCATATTGTTCATGGTCTTTGTTTGTTTTTTGGGTGATTGAGTTTATAATAATGATTGATTAATGGTTTCAAAGTGAAAGTGTTACTGGTAGTCATTGCTGTAGTTAGTCTCTCAGATAGTGAGTTGTTTTTGTTTTTTGTAATCTTTGCATTGCAGTTTTGCTCCTGTTTGTGAGATGACTGCTCGATGTCATATACATTAAGTTTGTGGTGAAATGAGACTGAAAAAAAAAACCTGTTCTGTTTCCTTTTTAGATCTGTTACTTCAGATTTGCATTTCACGTCAGTGGTATCCAAAGCTCAATAACATCAAATCATTTCATAGTGAAGATACTATATTAAAGGACGGTTTCTTATATTGTCACGAAGTCTGGCTGTTTCTCTTGGCAGGAGGAAAAAAAGCTTAGCTAAGACACTTTCCGTGTGCACCATAGTTCATTCCTATCACCACACTTACCACAAATTGTCCCTCCTCCTATGATGTGATACTAGATACAGAGAAATTAGTCATCTTTTTCAGGGTAGTTTTTGAAATGATTGGTTTCCTGTCAGGTCTCAGTATCCAGACTTCCTGTCGGGGTGAAGGTGAAGTTAAAAAGTGTTTCTCAGGTGTGAGGTGAATTTCTTTCTGCTGAGCACAGTGATATGCTTCCTGCTCTAATCTTGTTTCACTTGAAGGAAGCCGGTCGTTTGGAGCACTTTGACCCCTTCTGAGTTTGATCATCATATGACTAAAGGACCGTGTGTCGTTGAGTCGATCAAAGGTTCTTAAGAGTGGAATACTTTTTGCGTTGGATTTGAAATATTTAAGCTGTCCTTTTTAATGAAGGCATGCTGGATTTCCTCATGGAAAGCAGCTGTAGCTTGGATTGTTTGGAGTAGCAGGTAGGAGTGGATTTAAGATGTCCTGCATTCATTTTATGCTGTTATTTGATGGTTGTTCTTCTTTTCTTATTTTTATCCAGTATAGTCTCTCTTTATGATAATAGATTATCAGTTTCCAAGTGTTGCTTTGAGCCATTCTTCATGCTGCAGTCAGTAGTGTCCAGTGAAACAGAGACAGTATTGTCACCGATTATAGTGGTGTGGCATGTAGTGCACAAAAATCCCGTCCTCGGTAAACCTGAAATGTCAGTTATGACCAAAAAGAATGGACGGTACTTGTGCATTAGTAATGTTTACAGATAAAGAAAGCAGTATCTTTATTTTAAAGGGATTTATTGTTCTTATTTCCTACACCATATATATTTTTATTCTCCAACTGGTTTCTTGATTTATACTTCAAAATAATCATTAATCTTTTCATGCGCTGACTTGAAGCTGCTCCTCAGTTTTAGCTCCTGTCCTTTGAAGGTTACCTCCACTTTAAATGGATAAATGGTGTTTGGCTATCCCCCACAAACTGGAGCTTCTGTGTTCACAGCTAAACTGTCTGTAACTGAACATTTGTCTCGTACAGATTACTTGCACGTGTACTGACCTCATTATCTAAAACTTGGACCTTTTTTAATATAAGCATCAACCATTGTAACGCACATATTGCAAATATGCAAGTAAAAGCATAATGTTTCTCCTATAAAGTAAATAAAATCCACAGAACATCATTTTAAGAACCTCCAGAATTGTGACAGAATTATTTTAATCCCGTCCTTGGTCAACGCGCCTTTACTGGAATACGAGCAAGTCATTTAAAGTATTGATTGTGGTATCAGAAAGAGACAGATTTGTTTGCCAATGCTGACTTTGTAAACTAAGCAGGTGTATCGATCCAGCTGACACTGACTCCTGGCGCTGCTTCCAACAAAGCTGATAATGTAGCACTAAAGGCTGCTGGGATGTATTGATATTCTATCAGGAGGAAGATGTTTTGATAAATATTTAATTCTTTGTAAATGTAGGCTTCATGTAAGTGACTGGAAGTGATGTTAAGTGGTGTAGTTCAGACTAGGATGTGGTTAGTGAAAGTGTTTAATACTGTATTTTGATGAAACTGAGAGATTTCAGAAGGCTTGGGCTCATGCTTCTCATCTTCTGCAGGTGGCGACAGACAAGGTTGCTGGTAAGCTGAGTTCTACTCTCTCATGGGTGAAGAACTCGGTGTCCCACACGGTCAGTCAGATGGCTAGCCAGGTGGCCACGCCCACATCCTTGCAGACCACTGCTACCTCCTCCTCCACCTCTTTGTCCTCGCCTGGCCTCTCCCCATCCTCGCCGGCCCAGCTCAGTCCTGATGATGTGGAGCTACTTGCCAAGCTCGAGGAGCAGAACAGGTAAGCTTCTCGTGCGAACTGACTCATGTTTGATTTCAGGTTGCGTGGCACAGGATGGACTGTATTGAACCATTCTTTGAGACAGTTTGTGATGTAGTTATAGAGGGGTGGAGAATACAGTCTGACTGGTTTGGAGATAGTTGGAAGAACTGGTTTTTGGACATTGAGACCTTACAGAGACACAAAGTTAATTTCCTCTGGACAATGTAGACTATAACCTCTGTTTGCTAGTCATGAAGCACAATCCTTTGTCAAGATTCTATTCTATAACCATTCTATTTACCATTTACCAAGATTATGATGGCATGTGACATGTGAGCAATACTCACTGACCATTTAAGGTAAACTTTGCTAATAGTAGTATTAACTATGAAGTAAGATTTTAGAAAGTTGATAGTAGGGCTGGAGAGTATATTATAAGTATATTGATATGTATTAAAATTAGGCATAGGGTAAATAGATAAAATTACTTCATATAGGGCTGTTCAAGAACAAAAGTCACAAAGTGATTTAAAATTTAAAAGGGGTCTGATAATACACTTTACAGTATGCTGAATTTAATTTTATGGCGTTTTGAGAAAGGTTACCTTGTGTAAAGCTGTGCCAGCATTTATATTTTGCTTCTTTTACTCTTTGTAGTGCTTGCCCATACACTTTCTTTCTGTGCTCTGCAAGCAAACCTGGCAAGAACCTCATTGGAGCCTTCCCAAAGCTATTTTAGCCAGAGCCAAAAAGAAAATCACCGGCGTTGCAATGACTTTTTTTTTTTAAACTGGCAGGCTGTGAGGCTTACCACTTAAGCACGGGTATCATAGGTGAACATGGGCCTGTTTGTCTGTCATGGTTCATGTCCACTACTTCAGTATTATCATTTGGAGCTTTTTAATGACATTAATTTATAGCTGTACGGTTAAATGCCCATTCTAACCCAGAACGGGCCATGTGCAAGCCCAGTTTGCACCTGTGAACGATGGTTTGTTGATTTGTTGAAACAACACAAGCAAAAAGTACGGCAGAGTCAGCATACACTGTTTGGATTTAGTTGTGCGTGTCATCATGTATTTATGGTACAGCCGCATGGAGACAGTGAAACATTGACTGGAATCACATTTATTGAGTATTGTTATTTTATTTATCTTAAATAGATATACCAGAAAGTCTTACTAAGCTTCAGGGATTTTCCAGTAGCTCGTGACTGAGAAACTTGCGGCTTAATATGACCTATGAAATTATTTTTTTGTGTGTTCTGGTCACAGTTTATTTTAATAGTGTGATAAATCACACATGGCTTTCAGTACCATCTGATCATGTATTGAGCTAAGTAGAAAATACCAGTATTGTATGCCACTATTCAGTCTGAAAATACATGAATATGAGCTTTTTGGTCCACACTTCAGAGCTCTAGTTGATGGAATAGAACCTCAGTGTGACCCAGTCTAGCTCATGATGTTCTAAATGTAAGTGCTAATGGACTAAACTCAGACTGTGACAATTGCATTGAGGGAATATTCATCCTCCTGCCTAAAAATGGGAAGCAGGTTATGATGGATGATGTGAAAAGGAACTCATTATTCTATGCAGTTTGTTCTTGTCAGCAGCAGGCACACTGAAATGTGCAAATGTTGTAGGGCATCAGCTTCCTGTACACCCCAAACAAGTTGAACTTCCTCAGGAAGTACAGTTGTTTCTGGTCTGGTTTTGTTCTGCTGGTGTTTACAATAATATACTCACAATTGCAAGTGAAAAAATTCTTTATTCTTATTAGAGATGGCACGATACCACTTTTTTATGTCCGATACCGATATCATAAATTTGGATATCTGCCGATACCGATATGAATCCGATATAGTGTTTTTTAATCAACAAAACTGTTTTTTAAATATCTTGCTGCATTTTGTATAAGTTCATACTCAAGTTTAAAACAACAACTACACTAAAGCTATTCTGTTATACCTGTATGCAAAAAAAAAAAATTTCATAGTTCAGCAATACTGATCAATCTAATAAACTTAAACCTACACCATCCTCCCTATTCTGGTATTTTAAAGAGTACTTAGCATATATATTAAGCAACCTAACTAATAGAGTTCCAACTCCCAGCAACAATAAAAATAAATAAATAAAAAATAGGGAACCACCCCTCACGCTCCACCTCATGATGCTTAATCGACGTAATCAACCTTAATTTGATGCAGTGTGAAAAAAAAATGCACAGAAATCAATTATTTTTCAAGAAATATTAAATAGATTCAACATCTTTCTTCAACAAAATTGCAGACTGCACAGATGGTACCTTCCCAAAGGAAAAAGTACTATAGCTTACTAGGGTATATATATTAGACTTAATAGTTACTATATACAGTAATTGACTTCTATTCATTTTACATCAAATTAAAACTTTGGGTGTCAGATAATTATTTATTAAAAGCTAGACATTTTAAATGAGAATAAGAAAGAAAAGTATGTCTTTGTGCCCCCTTTTCCCTGTCCATGCCCTATCGGCCCCCCTGGCTAAACTTTGCTAGATCCGCCCCTGCACAGTTACCAGCGTCAGCTACGTAGAAAAAGATCCTGGAGTAGAAAGTAATATTAAATACATTCTAACAATGGCTGATCAAGCTTAAACGTGCTGCTGTTGTTCAGCCGCTGGTTTCCTCTTTCTGGTGCAAAGTGGGCCAAAAGCAAACTAGAGTCACGGACTCGCGACAGAAAAGCCGATCAGCTGATCGTTAAGCAGTTTCATGATTGAAGTAGCAGCAAGAAGAGGCAGTCGTTTGTTAAGCTTAACGCAGGAATGCTTTACAAACATTCAGAGATGGACTTACACACTTGCTTTACTTCTCTCGGGATAACTTTATCGGAGATGAAATGCCGGGTTGCTAGCGAAGCTCCAAATGCTATCCAGACCACCCACAGGTCCCGCATGCCACAGCCGCTCTATCACGTGATGCATACTGCTCCGACGTGCTAACGTTCTGAGGTGAGTTACGGGGTGTTGCAAGTTTTGTGAGGTGCTTTCGTGATATTTAATGGATCGGATTACATTTTTTATTTTTCTCCGATATCCGATCCAGTAATTTAGGTCAGTATCGGACCGATACGTAATATCGGATCGGTCCATCTCTAATTCTTATTGGTGCAAATACTATCTAAGATAAGTCACAACCTAATTTAATCATATAGTGGAGTGGTTGAATATTAATTATTTAAACCTTATTGAAAATCTCAAATCCACAAAACCTTTGTCTTATTATGTTGTATTTGGGCAGTTGTGCACACCTCTCTTATTACCGTCACTGAATCATTTTGCAGATCCTACAAATGTATCTTTTGCTACACATGCAGAAACACATTAGTGATGTTCAGATTGCAAACTAGCCACCTTTAGATGAAAGAGCGTAAAGTATTGATGGAATAAAAGTTAACACTCAGTAGTTAGTCAGGTTCTAGTCTGTTAACATTTAGGTGCTTTAATAATGCCTTCTTCTCCAATAAATGCAAGATGGTGTGTTGCTTTTGATATAATATATCTGATAGATATCTGAATATGAGTATAAAGATTCTTTAGGAATAGGCAAGCTTTCTATTTTCATTTTTACTCTTGGAATTTGGGGTAGTTGAAGGTGGGAGGTTAAAGGCACATGGGGAGGACAAACGAGGAATGCATTGAAACCTTCCCTTATCCATATAAGATAATTAGGTTATTGTTATTGTTCCTATTATTATTTATAGTCAGAACTGTAAACATTACCAGAAGTCTTTTCAGGATATCAGCTGGCTGCACCAGAAGCCGAAACACTGTTCCTCTGAAGCTACATTATCAGAAGATTGGGTCTGATACGTTTGTTAGGGCCTAAATATTCAACTTAAATGTTATCAAATATTTAACCATTCAGATCGTGCCCTGCCCCTCCCCCTGGGAAAGGCTCCAGTCTACTTTGAATAGTATCGTACTGCTTTGCAAAGAACAGCTTGCTCTCATGGTGCAGGCACCATGTGTTCTAAAGAGAGTGAAGTGAAGAAAGTAAGAGACCGTCTGTTGCTTCTTTCTCTCTACATCATCATTTTATATGGAAATGTGCAAGCCTCACAGTGCAAGCTTTAATTCGTGTACTTGATTTTGACTCAGCTCACTGGGTAAAGCTTCGATTGAACCCACCAAACAACTCACAAAAATTATATTCAGATCATCTCGAAGGTTTCTTAGTTTGTTGTTGACCGTTTTGTTGTTTCAGGGTGTGGAATATATTTCCGGGGTGAAGGTTCCCTGCATGTAGACTCCGAATGGAAATTTTCCCTCAGGTTGACTCGCATATTGTACCCATATTTGTGCACACTGTACTGCTAGGTAAACAGTAAACAGCTCACATGGCTGAAGCAATGTCCATTAAACATTAAAATGAAGACTATGGCCTCTTTGGGAGTGTTTTTTTCCTGTGCTGGTTCCTCATTTAGATTCGATCAGATAAACGGTTCTTGCAACAAGATCCAGAATTTGATAAGGACTCTCAAAGCCACAACAGAGCATGTCTGGCTGTGGATGGGTTTATTTAAATATTGGATCAGTGAGAGAAGACTATAGTGTGCAGTCCCCGAGGTTCTCATTGTTCACGTCACATAAAAGTACTGTTAGAGGATGACGCAACTATTCTCTAAAGCCAGCTTTGTGAATTCTTTCCCTGCTGTAGATCTCTCCCATGGATAGTACACTCTGTGTCAGCATAGAAACCAAGTGTGCCACTCAGACTGTGTCACAGCAAAGCTCTGTTGAACGCAGCGGTCGTTGACTCATCGGTAACGCCTACCACAGCTCCTGCCCCATAATGCCAAGTGGCATTTGATTAGGCAAGATCAAAAATAATCAGAGACATGTTCTTCATAATGTCCTTTATAAAGCTCAAACCACATCCATATCTATTGAATAACATTTTTTTATATCACAGAGCTCAAGTTCGTCTAACCTTTGACCCTTCCTTGACTTCACGACGCCCGTTTAGTGTCTTTATTTTGCCGCAAAATCCTAACGCAACCTTAATACACAAATCTTTTCATTTTGTCACTTAGGTGTTAATAAGATAGGTGCAATGGCAGGCAGGAGGACTTAGTTACAGATTCTGTGACGCGGCCTGTGGTTGTTTATCAGGTGCGTGTGTTTGGGGAGCCCTTTGTACTCTTCAGAGCAGATAAAAGTCCGAAGCGTTGGTTCAGTGGTGTCACACAGTCGAGGAAATCCTGCACTGTTGCCTTCAATTTGTTAATGAGACTTGCCAGAATTCCTGAATTCTTAGAAAGCTGAGACATGTAGAGTACATCATGAGTTTATCTTGGTAAGTTTGCAGTATTTCATTACTTATTTTCTTGAAAATTGTGGGCATGACGCACTTTTTTCCCCACTTGTCACTTTATCTGGAATGTGTTTTTGTCACTAAAATATTAGCTACAAGTTTGTTATATTCAGAAGGCTTTGGTTTTGTATTTGGCTGTTAGTGAGTTACTAGCAGAGCTGTAAGTATGTTTAGGCTCATGTTTAACACGTATTGTAATTTTTCTGAGTCACTGTTTTCGATCATTTGACTGAATTGCTTGAAAAACGGGTAGTTCCTGTGAAACTTTAGCGCTCTCTTTAGCTCGGTGTCAAAGCTGAATACAAGTAAAGAGAGGCCCTCTTGCAGGCTGTTCTGTCGGGGCCGTCCGTTTCACTCCCTCCCACACAACCCAAATTTGGCTGTAACCCTAGCCATTCGGATAGCGCACTCGGTGACATCACAGGCTCCACTGGAGAGGCCCCGTCCTTTTTCCGAGATCAGGTGTCTGAACCTTTGTTTGTGTGACATAAGCTCTTCGGTGCCACGCAGGTTGGGAGTCACCGCGTTTTTCCCCCACATTCTAATCTTTGATCAGGTCACTTTGTGAGTGAAAGACTGATAAGACTGATGAAGTGTGTGATAAATGTGACATACGGGCTTTTTGTGCTACTTGACATGCTGAGCACATATGAAAGAAATGAATGATATTAACAAAATGAGTCAGAAAATATTTTACTGACCTTTACAGCTTATTTTCAACCACTTACAGTTGCAGCCATTAGATTTTAAATAAATGTCATCTCTCTCTCTCACTCAACAGAAGTGTTTTAAACCCTTCTTTTTTGGTCAGCTTTCAGTCTGATTCAGTATTAACCTGTGAGATTTGGCTCATATATAAATATAAATGTTAGGTCACAGCATTTACCTGATTCTCTTATGTGGCCACAAGCTGTGGGTAGGGACTAGAAGAGTTAGACTGAGGATAGAAGTGGCAGAAGTAGCTTCTTCCAAAGAGTGTCCATTCTTAGAAAGAGGTTGAGGGGCTCAAAGTAGAGCCACTGCTTGTCCACATCAAAAAGATCCAGCTGCATAGGATTTCCCCCTAGCTCGAGTGTTTGGGACACGTCCAGCCAGAAGAAGACAGGCTTTCAATACCTTGGTGCATCCCTAGAAAGAAGAAAGTCTATGCATCTCTACTCACTCCACTGGCCTTTGACCCAGATCTGAATAAAGGGCAGACGGTTATTATGTGTCAAAACAGTAGCTGTTTAGATACACTAGTGTAAATAATAGTCCTCAAAAGAATGCATAAACTAGCTAAGTAAATATTTCCATTTGCTATAGTTTTACAGTCCTTTCTCTTTCTTCTTTTTTTAGTTTTGTTTTTAGCTTTCATATAATATCTCATGCACCTGTCATGTTGAAAGTTCTATATATATCCACACAGCTTTCATTCAAACTGTGTTTTGCATTTGCAAAGTGTTTTGCAAAATGATCTCACTATGGTCTGGGTTTCCCTGAAGATGTGAAATTGTACTTTGCCTGGTAAATGGGATGTCTGATGGACAGACATTGACAAAGTCACGGTATAATGTAGTTGCGTCTCTGCACAGTTTCTTAAATGTTCACAGTATATATCGCCTCTCACCTTCTCTAAAGGCTACTGGAGACAGACAGCAAGTCGCTGCGCTCCATGAATGGCTCCAGGCGAAACAGTGGCTCATCCCTGGTGTCCAGTTCCTCCGCCTCATCCAACCTCTCCCACCTGGAGGAGGACTCATGGATCTTGTGGGGGCGAATTGTCAATGAATGGGAGGATGTGCGCAAGAAGAAAGAGAAGCAGCTTAAGGTGAGACTCGTGCACATGACTACCTGTGAGGTGACGGTTGATCATGTGCAGACCTGCTTAAGAGCTTATTCAGCCTGGGCTGTTTTACTAGCTTACAAATAGACATTTGACGCCTCGAAGACGAGGTAAAGAGCCTTCTCTCAGCTGCTCCTTTACTCACACGGGGTCAGCAAAACAGATAGCTGTGCATATTTGATTTAGCAGAATTTGATGCCATTCCTCGCAAAACACCAAATGGGATTTGCGTCTCCTCCTAGTCTCAAACCTGTATAAACCTCTTCACACTTACACTTAAAAACAGTAAAACTCCATGACAGTTATTCTAGGTTGCAAAAAAGGGTCCAATGATGCTGCTGTTTCTGCATTAAGATTGTTTAACTTAACATATTTCAAATCATGGCTTATTTGTTTTATTGTTATTATAATTGTGTTTATAATTTTTTGCTGCCCTTTGAATTTCCCTGGCTCAAATGTTACAAAGGCCCAGTTCACGTGACTGTTTACTTGGTCCAGTGATAATTTAAAGGCTATCTCTGTCCTCAGTGACCCTGTGGGGTTGCCCTTGAACTTGTTATTTCAGACGTAGATATTTGACGCTAATTTTAGCTTGCTTGTTTCTACAGTTACTCTGTTAAGCCCCGTAATAATCCTGTGCCCAGACAGTGGCAGTGGCAGTCTGATTTAAACTGCACAAAGACTGTGGACATACACAGTGATTGTTGTTTGTTGTGTAAAACCGTGCCAGGTGTGTGTTGGACCACCTGATTGTAGCCACAAGTCTGGGATAGTGGTGATTCAGCAGAAAGCCTGGTGTGTCCGGATGTTAAACGACTCAGTGCAGCTGCAACAGTTTGAAAGTTACTGGGGATCTACAGTTGGTGCTTTTTATCTTTATGCACTGAGTGTTGTTAATGGAAGTTTTGTTGAATTCTACTCAAACTGAAGCCTTCTTTGGGTCATTTAGGAAAACTGACAACCAGTAGCTGTGCCAGAACAGCTAGGTGCTCAGCATTTATGGTCAGACGTTTGTTATAACCATAGAGACTTCAAGCCCATTTCTTTTTGTTACTTAGATGACTGACACAGAGAAATATTTTACTGTAAAGTTTCTGTTAATTAAAATAATCATGCAAAAGACTAATGTCTTCTGTAGGGACGGAGTTTCTGTTGTTCTTGTTGCTGGATGTTTAAATGGGGAAGTGCTGGGAAGGAGCTGTGAACATACACAGTGTTATTATGTAATTTAACAGAAGTAGTCATCATCGCATGGGTGCAACTAGCCTAGGATATTAATGACAGTTGCTGAGGCCTCCGCAAAATTGCTGTTTTCTTCCGCTCTGCTTACAAGAAACACAGTTTCTGTTGCACGAAGGAAGAAACGTAAATTTTTTCTGCACTTGTCAGCAAAATCCCTGATTTGTTCGTCTTTCTAATACTTTATATTTCATATGTAATCTTCTAAGACCCTCTGCTCTTGAATAGTTCTTGTGACTCATAAGGCAGCTTTCGTTCAACAGTCAAGGTTTGAGACTGTGGTGCATTGTTTCAGTCTAGAACAAAGCTTGGTTTGTCTTATCTAACCTCTAAGAGGGGAGAGGGGTCCCCTGCTGAAAGCATGTGTGGGTGGACCTCTGCTCCAGATGCACCCTGGACTGACCAGATGCACGCAGACACCGCACACAGACAGACATACACAACCACACACTCACTCACGTGGCCGCATAGCAGGAAAAATGACTGTTCCCTGTCAGCACAGGAAATTGCTTAATCAAATTGTATCAGCAGTAGTATATGGAAATAGATCACTCTACAGAATGTATCACTGACAAGATTATGTTTGGCAGTGGAAACTGTATTATTAAAAAAGATGCACAGTGTGCTGAAGTGGAAAAAGAAATATTAGGCTTTGAGGCATACCCATGGTTTAATCCTGTTTAAGATGCAGGTCTCTGTTTTTCTCCACGGAAGGGTTTGGTGTTTTTCTTTCTGTTGTTCACATTCAGAGCTGAAAAAAGAATCCCAAATGTGCGTTTAGGTTCCCATGGATTCATTTTACATTGTCATGGTTTCCCCTACCATTAAACTCATGAAGCTAGTCCACTGCCTCTCTGGGGAGATGTTTTTATGATAAACTGTTCAGTGTGGGGAAAAAAAAACAACCTTTTGCGATCCATTTGTGGTTCGACACGTCCACTGAAGGGGAAACCAGTACTGATAAGGATTCCTCCAAGTTGAGTGGAAATAAGTCATCATTTTTCTGCACTGCTAATACAGTGCAGCAGTATAAAGGTGTTTCAAATGAATGAATAGAGTTGCGGAGCTCTTAGTATTTTTTTCACTTATACTCTGGCAGATGTAATATGAAAAGCTTTTTTTCACATTACAAAAAGTGAAGAAGTGCAGACTTTTTAGAAAAAAAAAGTTATTTATTAACATCAGCTACATGCTCTAGCTGCATGACTACACTGTTTAAGAGACATCCACAGTGATTTACACTACCACGTGTATACCTGTGTACGCGAATGCTGGATTTCCACTAATGAATTAGAAACTCATTGGCCTGATGAGCCTGAGTTGACTCTCTGACAGACCTGTGCACTAAAGATTTTAATTATTTTAACCTGCAACGGATACATTTGCGTTATTAGACTGCGGTTCCCATGAAAAGATTTTTGACACACACAAAAAACATAATTTAAATGTATACTTTATTGATCCTCGTGGGGAAATTCCTCTCTGCATTTAAAACATTCACTCAGTGAAGCAGTGGGCAGCCACTGGGCGCTCGGGGAGCAGTGTGTAGGGACGGTACCTTGCTCAGGGGTGTCTCAGGGTAGCTGTTCAGGTGAATCGAACCCCCAACCTTCCAATCATGGGGCTGTCACTCTACCTACTGAGCTATCCCTGACCCATGCAGATCATAAAGAAGTTGAAAAACGATTGGAAAAACAAGGTGCTATAAGTTGGTACTATTTTACCTGTTTAACTAGTATCCATACACTTACCTGGGCCAAACAAGGTAGTGCAAGTCCTGCATGAGAGGATGAGAACAAGGCTAAACATGATTGCGGGTTCTCCTGCTGGTATTGATCGACGTTTCTTGGAATAAGGAATTAAACTTCTAAATGATATGATTTTCTGGTGAATGGTTATTCGATGTGCATTCACTGCCACGTTTGTGTGACTGGATATTAAATCTGACACTATCATAAAACCTGAACAAAGAACAAAACTGTTTCATTTTAAAAAGTTGTTGCCTACACCCTGCAGAAAACTTTAAGAACATCAAGAAAATATCTGCTCTTTTTTTTTCTCTACAGGATCTTGTTAGGAAAGGGATTCCTCATCATTTTCGAGCTATAGTGTGGCAGCTGTTGTGTAATGCCCAGAATATGCCCATCAAGGATCAGTACTCAGAATTATTAAAGATGACGTCACCCTGCGAAAAGCTCATACGCAGAGACATCGCTCGCACTTATCCCGAACACGAGTTCTTCAAGGAGAAAGACAGCTTGGGTCAGGAAGTGCTCTTCAATGTCATGAAGGTGTGTCTTCTGCGGTGTCTAAGAAACCTGTTTGCATGCAGATAAAGAGATAAGTCTTGTGTTCCAGTAACAAGAACTGGTATTTGGTTTTAAGGTGGTTTAATAAAGAAAAAGAGAGAAATCTGATCTTCAGTGAGACTCCTGTAACGATAATCTCTATTACCTTAGGCATATTCTCTGGTGGACCGTGAGGTCGGCTATTGTCAGGGAAGTGCGTTCATTGTGGGTCTGCTGCTCATGCAGGTAATGATTGTATTCTCCACACATACTCTCACACACTGTAACACAAACTTCCAGCTAGTAATTTGATCACTATCATAATATTTTTCTAGATGCCCGAAGAGGAAGCATTCTGCGTGTTTGTGAAGTTGATGCAGGACTACAGATTACGAGAACTCTTCAAACCCAGCATGGCTGAGCTGGGACTCTGCATGTATCAGTTTGAGTACATGATCCAGGTAGACACCTCATAGCTTGGGGAGTAACGCTTTGCCAACATGTAAGCTTCAACAATAGTGAGTCTGATTGTTATTTTTTTCACAGGAGCAACTCCCAGAGCTTCATATACATTTCCAAGCTCAGAGCTTTCATACCTCCATGTATGCCTCTTCTTGGTTCCTCACCATCTTCCTCACCTCCTTCCCTTTGCCCGTTGCTACGAGGATCTTTGACATCTTCATGTGTGAGGTCAGTTAAAGCAAACTGTGGCTGAACGATAAGCTCTGTAAACTTGTATGAATCTTTCTGTCATTCTCTTTACTGAGCTTGAAATTTACACCTGTGTTCACATTCTTACAACACTGGCTTCTTCTGTCTTTAAACTTCTGTTTGCTTGTAGTTTTTGCGATCTAAAAGAGGAACTAAAACTGCTGGTTTCTGCCAGTGTATGAACTGAGGGGGTGCACCAAGGCCCAGGATTGATTTTGAACTGTGACTCATGCAAGGCTACTCTAGTAAAGCCTGTGAATAAAAACGTTGAGCTGGAAATGAGTGCAATAGGTCCACTTGGAAATGAGCCATCATTATATCAGTGTCTAATCTGAAAAGGGTTTGGGGGTTATATCTTAAGCTGCTGTTATTGTAAGTCACTGTGAACTAATAGCCCCACCTCAGAAAAACAGAGTCTGTGCTTAAATTTTTAAGAGTATTTGTTTAGAGATGATTTCAGGCCAGTACACTTATTCTACAGCTTTAAGAACAGTTAGGTAAAATCAGCTATCAAATAAAAGTTATCCATTAGTGCCACCTGTTGGACAAAATTAAGCACTACAGTTACAGTCACCTTTAGCAGTGTGGCCTTTTTCTTTTTCTCTAAATCACAATCACTCGGGCTGTTTCTTCTCAGTCCACTGTCCAATAAATTTGACAGCGCACTGAGTATTATTTCATGCTCATTACTGGTGGGGTTTTTTCAGGGCCTGGAGATTGTTTTCCGCGTGGGGCTCGCCATCTTGCAGATGAACCAGGCGGAACTCATTCAGCTCGACATGGAGGGAATGTTACAGGTGAATCACCAGCAGCACTTCCAGGGGAGAAGCCTCCATCACCCTCTGTTTATGTGCAACCTCTCATCTCGTCCCAGTTTGTGGGCATGCTGATGTTTAGTGCGGTCCTTTGAGGTCAGAGAAGCTTGTGACTAAAACATGCATTCTGGTGTGACACTTGCCCCCGCTTTCTTTATGTGCTTCAGCACTTTCAGAAGGTCATCCCACACCAGTTGGACAGTGGACCAGATAAGGTCATCCAGGCTGCTTATCAAGTTAAATACAACGCCAAGAAGATGAAAAAGTAAGCGCAGCAGGCATTTCATAACTTCCTTTTTCAGAGATTTTATTTTTTGCTGTGATTGTTTTTTCATTGTTCCTCTTTTACAGCTGAACCCCCTTTTTGTTTTTTTGTTTTTAAACTGTTGCATAACTTTAGACAAGATTTTTCAGTCAGCACTGGAGCAAATTGACTGCTAATATTTGAATGCTGCAAATTCAAAACTTGGTTGATACCCGTTCCAAGTGGAGGAAGCAACACATTTAAACGTTCTGTGTACCTGTTCAGTATAGGGGCCAGGGAAATTCCAGAGTTTCCATTTGTAATGGTGTCTCTTTAAAGAAACGTATATCTTTTTTAGAAGCAATAAAATATAGAAGACAAAAGGAAAGGTGATTGTATCCCAAATTGATACATGGAAATCAATTCAGCCGACTTCATTCTAATCATTCTGTGCTTGATTTGTTTTAACAGATGCTCTGTGCTTTTTTTTTTTAGGTTAGAAAAAGAGTACACTACAATCAAAACAAAAGAGATGGAGGAACAGGTGGAGATAAAGGTGTGTGGACATACTTTAAAGTCCCAGAGCATCCCATGTAAACAATTTGTAGTATTTTTTTTTCTCATGTCTTTTTGCAATTCTGTCTTTTTCAGAGGTTGCGGACAGAGAACAGGCTTCTGAAGCAGAGGATAGACACACTAGAGAAAGTGAGTGAATCAGTGTTTGTCACAGTCAGACACTGCGCTCTCCTCATCAACTTTACATTAACCCATTCTGCTGTTTATGTCCATATATCATGTGTATTTCCTAATGACGGAGTCTTGTCTTTCACTAACTGAGCTGTGTTAGTTGAAAGTTGCTGGTGCGCCATCATGGACTGGCATGGTGAATGTTCTGATTGTAGATAAAGTCAGAAACATTGATGGATTTGGGCTTTAGGTCATGTGGAGAATTTAAAAACCCAGCTGACCCCACTAACAGAAGCAGAGAAGCCTGTTTGAAATGTGAACGGAGCTGCTTGATACTTGACGTCCATACAAAGCACTGCATGTCAGGGTGCACTGTTTGTGTCATTGTGCACAACACTGAGTCTCTCTGAATGGGCACTTCTACTGCCTGGTAAAGGCACCATGCATGAGGTCTGTTGAGGATATTAAGGGTGTCTGCTACGCTGTGTTTGCCTGCAGGGCGGAAACGAGTCCGTTAGTTTAAACCAAACTCGAGGCTGCTGCTCCTCGTCACGTAACTCTCAGGATCTTTTAACTCTCCACTAACTGAAACCGCTAAAAGCTTGGATAAACCACAGAGCCCCAGCGCCTCTGTTAAGTAAAACACCGCTCTTTAACACTGTCGTCATGCTGCTATTATAGCAAACTTCACTCTCGGGCTGCCCTGTGCTTTTTCCTGTCTGAAACCTCTTTGTTATCTGCACCGCCCAATTCTTCACTCTGTCACCTGCTTATTTTTGCACCTTTTTCACCACACCTGCTTTGCAATGTTCCTTTTATACCTCATTGCGTAAACCAAATATTTTTGGAGGGAAAATGAACATTGCACGTCTTCTTTTAAAGAATCAGTTGTTCTTTTGTGTGCTTTAAACTGTCCTCTGGATTCTCTCTCTCTCTGCTGTCTCTTGTTGATATTTCTGTTTTGTAGGAAAGCGCTTCCTTGGCAGATAGATTGATCCAGGTATACTCCTCATTTTCTTTTTACCCTTAGAACTTATGCTGGACTTTCCTTCTTCCATCTTTTTGTCTCTCTTTAGCAATGCATGCTTATGATTAGTAAAGGGCAGTGACAGTGCTAATCCAGATTATGACAGCTGATTACATCATTAAATAACTGCATGGAAAACCACATGGTGGCATGTTAGACAAAGTAAGAGAATCACAAAAGATGCTAAATACATCTAAGGAATTAAAACTAAATCACCCGCTGCTTAGAGTTAAAAACAAGCATGTCCTTAGAAAATCCAATCCTTCATCTTCTCTGATTTGCCCACCCATTCCGTCCTTTCGTTTCACTTCCTGTCGTGCTCACTCCACCCCTCATCGGTTGGTTATGTCCAAAGGGACAAGTGACTCGAGCTCAAGAGGCAGAGGAAAACTACCTGGTCAAACGGGAGCTGGCTACAGTCAAACAGCAGAGCGAGGAGGCCGGTGCTCAGCTGGAGCAGGCCAAGAAAACCATCAAGCAGCTCCAGCAGCAGCAGCCACAAGGGGTAAGAAGAGCCACAGACAGTCTGAGGCAGGCAGGTTGCACTGGCTCATCTGGCTGACCTGAGTGTGACTGGAGCTGTGACACTGAGACTGGGGTATTGCCCAGGTCTGTGTGTGATGTGCAGTACGTACAACCTCAGGATGACTATTTTATTATTATTATTAGGTGTGCTACAAATTACTTTTGGGCCTGTAAACATTGCAAACAACTGATTTTGGATACATGGTGGGGCATCTGCAATGGCAGAGCAGGACTTTTCTCACTTTAGGTAATGATCTGTTTTGGCATGCATGGATTCATTTTGAGACACAGATTTCTACAAAGTTCAATTTATGTTCTTCTGCATTCTCAGAAATGCTTTCATGAATTTGTAAGCAGGTTGTATCTCAGGCTGGTAGATTTCACACATGGCCCACTGTTCATTGAATCCTCACCTTGCACAACACATCTCCTTAATTATTAATGGTTGGATTCCACATGATAATGTGCAGGCTTTACTGTGTTTTACATAATTTGCTATCTTGCTACACAAAGATTGTTCATGAATTATTTATGTGGAAGTGAAAGGAAAAATGGTTGATGTCAGCTGAAATGAATGTAAAGAGGAATTGAGAGTACTTGGATCAGTGTAAGTATTGTGGACATTACTGGAGATTGAATTTAGTTTGAGGTGAGTGCACACAGCTATGTTTGCTGTCCTTCCTGCTTTTTTTCTGCGTGCTCATTTGTTCTGTTTTTTCTTTTCTTTTCTTTCTTTTTTTTTCCTTGTAGAAAGGACCCCCACGCTTCTCTGAGGAGTCCGTCCTGCAGCTGGAGAGAGAGCTCGTGCAGGCCCGACTAAAGGAAGCAGAGTCCCAGTGTGCACTCAAGGAAATGCAAGACAAGATTCTCGATATGGAAAAAGTGAGTTGTGTCATTTTAATGCATCTGCAGTGGGACTGTACTGCCTAAACCTCAGCCGGCAAAGAGTATTACTGTGATCTAGGCCTACCCTGTCATTTCTTTTTTTAAAGGTTTAAGAAAAATTTGATTTTTCCACCTTTTTCAGAGGAACACGTCGCTACCAGATGACACCAATGTGGCGCGGCTGCAAGAAGAGCTGATCGGGGTGAAGTTGAGAGAAGCGGAGGCGCTGACTGGACTGAAAGAGCTGAGACAGCAGGTTAGAGATCTGGAGGACCACTGGCAGGTGAGCACCAAGATTTCAGCACGCAGGACAACTTGAAATAGCTGATCAAAACCCCAACAAATCATAATGCAAATGTTGTACACACACACACCAAACTACGCTGTTTAAAATCAGAGTGGATTTTGGTTTTCAAAAAGTATTTAAATATTCTAAATTTAGATTGCTTTTAGTCATGCCATTGTGAGAAACGCTCATATGCAGTGCTTCTGTTTTTTCTCCCTCTGCACACTTAAACGCAACTGCATAATTAAGGCTGTGAAGTTTTAACGGCACAGTAAACTTGTGTTCAAACAGTGATTCATGAGTTTGACTACAGTAATTATTTAAGATAGAATGGGTTTAATTCAGAACATTTGATTTGGCTTAATTGCGGTTTAATTAATCCATTCAGGCTGATTGAAAACATGAAGCATGTGAAAACTTGAACAGATAGGTTGGTTAACTCAGCTGTAGTACTTAGTTTAAAGAAAGATGAAGATGCAAGTTTAAGCTAGTTAAAGGAGCTGTTTCAAACCTTGAACAATGGCTTATCATTTAGAGTAAAAATAATATTTTTGTTTTCTTCTCACATTTATTAAAAACATTTTGAAAAAATTCTTGCTCTAATTAGACACATCTGTGTGTTTATTTGAAGAGGGTACATTTTCCCTTTTGATGTGTATTTCCATTTAAAGTCGTATTAAGAGGATTTGCAGGTACCCTGTAATTCCTGCTAGTTACAGAGCACAGATCTGGTATGACACACAAATGGTAAAAGTCAAGTGTTTATTTGGTAAGTGATGGTAAACAGGACTGACTGTCCCCACCCTCTCCAGCGTCACTTGGCACGCACCGCTAGCCGCTGGAAGGACAGTTCTAAGAAGAACACCATGAGCGAGCTGCAGGACGAGTTGATGAGCGTCAGGCTACGTGAGGCCGAGGCTCAGGCAGAGCTTCGAGAGATGCGGCAAAGGATGTTGGAGCTGGAGACACAGGTCAGAGGTTGAATCGGTCTAACAGCACTAATATAATTTATGATTTGATTTGTTATCTGGATTATAACCTGATCTAGATCTTTAAAAGCATTATTCAAATTCCTCATCACATGTTCACAAATATATGTGATTCAGATATCCTTCTCAGTCCAGAGATACAATTCATACTGTATGCAGTCTTTAGGAAGAGACTTTTGTTTTCAGAGTTTTTATGTACTTGCAGTGCAGTTAATTACAGACAATTAAAGGTACATTGTAATATGAAAACATCAGTAAGAAAATTCCCTCCCTGAATTTCACACAGCAGCCTTCAGGGGGCAGCATTTATCTTTGTATGCAACACAGAAACTGGAACAGTGAAGTAGTGCTGAAAGTCGCATTAGGTTTCAGTTTCTTTATCCTGAACCTATCAGTCAATAACGTGAAATAATCCGCTTTTGCTTTTTGTTTTTTAAATGTGCTTATTCAGAATCAGATTCACAACAACCAGCTGCGTCGAGCGGAGCAGGAGAGTCGCTCTCTGCAGGAGCGCGTGCAGAAACTGACAACACAAAACAAAGATCTGAACGTGCAACTGCAAGAAATCAAGAGGAGACAAGCTGAGATTGAATGCAAGGTACAAACTGCTGCTGCACTCCACACTTTGCACCTTTGGGGCAAACCGTTGCAGCGCTATTGTGGTTTAAATCTGTGAAGTTAAAAAAAAAAAAGAATTGATTTCTTAGAGAGGTTGTCGCCTGAGAGTTCTCTGGTTTGTTTTCTGCAGAGCAAGGAAGAAGTAATGGCAGTGAGGCTGAGGGAAGCTGACAACATTGCTGCTATGGCTGAACTCCAGCAACAGATCTCTGAGCTCGAGATTCAGGTAAGGTTTTGACTCACACTTCACCCACTGCACCAAGCTTTGGATTTCCTCAACTCCCTCACAAACCACATTACATGTAAGCTTCCTTCAGCCATAAAAGGAAATGTCCCATACAAGGATGTGGTGACAAACCCAAGTTATATTTTTTGGGCCCTATGAAGACATCATCCAAAGTTATAACCATAATAGTGACTGTTTGACCTGGCAGATTTGTGGTTTTCAGTCTGAGCTTCTTTACTGTTTTAAGATATGGAGAAGGGAAAGAAAATGTCTGAATTTCCATTAATCAATCAGCATTTCAAAGCTTTGATGATATGAATCTCATGTATTGTTTCCTTATGTTGCCTAGGAGACACCAGTGTCAATCAAATCTGGTAAAGCCACAACCTCTTCCGGTTCCAATGAAGCGCATTTTAACTTTTTAAACTGTTATTACATAACCCAAATACGTATGCAGATCTGTTGGAAATTCTGAAAAAATGCACTTTAATTGATTTTAGTTGATGTGGAAAACTTGGGGGGGAAAGGCTTTTTTGCACAAATCAGAAATATTAAAGCATGTCCCCTTCATCTATATTTATTCCCAGCGTAAATGGGAATTACAAGTCTTAACAAGCAGGAGAGAAGGAAGTAGTAGCATTTATCCCACCAATGAATTCAACATACTCCACAAGCTTAACCAAAAACAAATACAGGCCTGTTCTCCCAGTGACAACACTCAACAATACTAAAGAGAGAAAGTGATCTAAAAAGACTTGATATTGTTGAAGGTGTTTATGGGTTCAACACTTCTCACACCATGCCACTTTCATACAAGTAAAGATACTCGATGAATAGTGAGTGTTGCAACAAGCAGATAATCTTGTTGTGTGTAAACTGGCTATAGGGCATGGGTGTGAAAATGGAATTTAAATATCTGTGAAGATGGTTTCCGTTATGATTTTAAACACTTGGCTTGTACAAGCACCCTTCTAGAAAAAACACGCAATGCAGCCCTGAGCATTTTGACATTAACCAGTCCTTAACTTGCTAGATCCTTATTACAGAGTCCAGTGCTTTCACCGCTAGTGAGTTTGTGTCATGTGTGTCTTATGGTCTCCAAGCCAAAGTGTTTCCATATGAGGAAAGAAAACTTAGGAAAATATCCCCACCTGATTCGAATAAGGTTTGAATAAGGTTAAAGTCTTCTGTCATTTTTGGGACAGATTTTGGGGGATTTTTCAATCCACTTATTTGGAAGCTGGCTGTGGGAGCCACCAGTATAATATCTATTTTCCTGTTTTCTCTGTGTGGCTGCACTGAACCCACACACAGAGATAAGTCACAAACACCTTCATAGAACACTTCTGACGTCTTCAGTTATAGAAACTGGGGGATGTCCAGTGATGCCTTGCACTGAAACACTTGAAGCAACTCTGCGGATGCTCAACTTTGTGCTTTTTTTTTTATTCCTGTTGCGTGCACCTGGAATTGCTCAGGAGTTTCTCCAGTATAGCAGGACATACAGCCCTACAAGAAGAAGGCCCTTCTGTCACATCTGCTTTGCATAACCACCCACTGCAGTTTTCCAGATCTTTTTGAAATTTCCCATGCTTTTGAACGTAACACCAGACTTTTTCACACGCACCACAATCGATATCCCTCTCTTTAAATATCAGTGAGCTGGTGACATTATCAAGCCGCTTCTTCAAAATTTGTCAGCTGAAAGTTTTAAATGTTTTCAGTAGGACTGGGCGATATGACCCAAAATTCATATCTCGATATTTTTTTAGCTGGATGGCGATATACGATATATATCTCGATATATATATATATTTTAAAGACATAAGGCAAGAACAAAAAGAGTTCTTAGTCAAAGCTGTGTCCCAGATGTCACACAGGCACTTTTATTAACATACAGCGTAGATGTACATGAAGAAATTACTCAAAAATAAATTATCAGCATTTATTAAATAATAATGCTCCATAAATAAAAGAAAACAATGTTGTTTTTGTGCATAACAAAAAGCTCACAATTGTACCGTCAAAATGTAAACTAAAAGATGCTGAGCATAATAACAAAGATAGTCAGATTTCACAGCTGCTCTATTCCCAACTTCTACTGCGTGACTGACAGCCTGGAGTTTGAAACCCGCTTCGTAACCGTGTCTCTTACAGGTGCCAATTTGTGGTCCTTATATACACACAATACGGTAATATTACGTTCAAGCACAGTACGTATCACTCCGAGAGGCTCCAGACTACGGTAGCCGTAATGATCCGACAATCCATCAAGCGGTGCAGCTCCATAGCTTACCAAAATCGTACTAAAACATTTTTTTGACAGATTGCTGAGCGCCGTGTACAACATAAAATCGGTTCGCGGTCATCAAGCACAACCAGAATTCATACATAAGGCGCACTGTCGATTTATGAGAAAATGAAAGGATTTTAGGCCATGCTAGGCCATGGCGTTAGCGCGGTTAGCTCGCTAACACGTTGACGCCGTTCAGCCCCACGCACGGGGCGATCCGGGGTAACTTGTTAACGGAAACTTGCCGGTCCATCTTGTCATTGCCTGCAGGCAATGCTATGGGGGAGGGGAAGTTGTGTTCAGTGAAGGAGAGGCGAGGCCGAGTTACGTTGCGGAGAGACAAAAGTGGACGAAAGAGAGACAAACTTGCGGCTCCACAAGTATAATTATAACGTAACATATACTATATCGATATAAACAATATTGTCACATCTTATATCTCGTATGAAAATATATATATATATATATATTTTTTTTAAAACCTCGATATATCGCGCAGTCCTAGTTTTCAGTTTTAAGTGCTTCTCAAGTAGTTCTTGTTTTTTGTAAGCACCGGAGTGTGGGCACATGAGTGTGGCATGTTTGCACCTTGCACAGTGCATACACAGTAGAGGAATAGCATGAGCCCCGTGTTAGCAGGAGTAGCTTTACTGCTCCTCATCTGTATCAACACAAGCTACAGTCATGTACAGATTACCTGTGTACAGTCAGTGGCCCCTCGCTATAACGCGGTTCACCTTTCGTGGCCTGGCTGTTTCGTGCATTTCTTGGTGTGCAATTTTGCATGTTTTTTTGTTGTTGTTGTTTGTTTGTTTTTACAGCGCATTGTGTTCTGCATCCTGATCGGCTGCAGACAATTGTCAATCAATCTCGTGCTGTGTCTCCTGTACAGTACAGAATGCATTCATCTTGTCAAATTTACAGAAATGTTCGATCACTAGCAGTGTGGCTCTGCAGTGTTGTACTGTTTGTAAGTTTTCTCCCCAACAAACACAACAACAACAATGTCGACGAAACGTTGTGCACCATCAAAAGCAACCGCGGGTGCCTTTGGTTTCATTCTATAACACTGGACTTTTCTTCGAAGGTTTGAACTTCGAGAGTGTTCAAACAACAGAGAAACGTGTGAAAATGTTCATGTCTGTCTGAGAAAAGTGTATAAAGTGGTGTAGTGAGGGGTTTTACTGCCTTAAAACATCTATAATTATTGTAAAAAATAAAGTTCGCTACTTCGCGGATTTCACCCATTGCGGGTTATTTTTAGAATGTAACTCCCGCGATAAACGAGGGACCACTGTAGTTACACGCATAAAACAGATCAATGCTTTTCCATCCCACTGTGTCAAATACCATAGTTTTGTCAGCTTGTCCCTTAGTTTCACATTTATGCACAAAGGCGTGCTTTGGGACAAGTGGCTTGATGCAAAAAACACAAAGTTCAGGGTGTTGGAGGGGTGGCAGGAACAGGTTTATCAGTCAGGAAACTGTGGTCAGGGTCTCCTTAGGATGTTTGTATGATCTACTTGGTTTCACTTTCACTTGCCGGTTAGGTTTAGGCACTAAAAACTGTGGGTTGGGGTGAGGGAAGAATTATTTTTCATTTAACAATGAAAATTTCTAGTTTCATTGTTGATGATGATGATAAAAAATTTCTTTTTTATCTTATCTTACTTTTGAACTGATGCGTCACGCACCTCTGCCAAAGTAATACTTGTATGTAACCTGAAGAAACAAAGGCTATGGGCATGACCATTTACTTGGGCTCGCATGACTTCAAGCTATCAGGCATCCTGTGGGGTTGAAATGATTCTTAATAAAATGCTTGAAGCTATAAATAATATGGCAGGTTGGAATAGTTGTGCAGCTCGGTGGTTAGCATTGTTGCCGCATAGCAGGAAGGTCCTGAGTTCAATTCCACCATCAGGCTGGCGTCTTTCTGTGTGGAGTTTGCATGTTCTCCCTGTGTTTGCGTGGGTTCCCTCCGGGTACTCCGGCTTCCTCCCACCGTCCAAAGGCACACAGCTTGTGATTAACCCTTTAAGACCTACCATAGAACCAAGTCCGCCAGAGCTTATATTATATTTTTACATGCTGTAGTGCCATTTTTGGGAGCATTTCAAGTTGCTATACATCAATACAACCATTATAGCCCAAATGTTAATAATATGTATGCATTAAGTGCATAGTAATTACATAAATTGCAAAAAAGTGCAATAAACTACAAAAAAATTTAAATCTTTTTTGTTTTTTTTAACATATATTTCTAGTTAGAGAAATTTAAGAGGCTTATCCCTCAAAACTGTAAATACAAAAAAGTTGCACAAAATAGTTTCCCACCACAGGAAATTTATTTTAAGTGTCTTCATAGTTTTATTTTTGAAATACACCAATTTTTATATACTGCAGGAAAAACGAAAATAAATATTATAGTGCAAATTTGCAAAAAAGCAACATATGCATCAAAATAAACTATTTCCAGCAGTGCAATATTAGTCCTAAGCATCCCAGAAATGACACAGAAAGTCATAAAGTCAAAGATAACTTTTAAAAACACCAGTATAAGCTCATGAGGCCTTGATGGTAAAAAACTACATTTCCGCAAAATGACGTCACTTCCGGTTTCGGGCAGGTAATGGCGGACATGCGAAAGTTTGCGCTGACGTCTATTCCAACGTAGGAAATGTTATGAACGGCTGATAGGATCGGCAAAGCGTGTTTCTGGAAAATTATGTTTTTGTTGCTGCAAGTGCGTTTTATGCAGTTTTTGCAAAGCTATATGTGGAAGGAAACCGTGACCTAGGACAAGCTGATGGCATAAGATGTAAGTACAACGCGTCCGGTTTCATATCCAAAAAAAAATTATTGAGCTAGCTTACGTGGTTGCAGTGCTACCGGGATTTTAAACTAGTTATGCAAAACAGAGTGAGCCCGCTCCGACCGGCTTTAAAGGGTTAATCCAAGTTGCACATAGGTGTGAATGCGCGAGTGAATGTGTGTCTGTCGCTGTGTGTTGGCCCTGCGACAGACTGGCGACCTGTCCATGGTGTACTGTGCCTCTTGCCCTGTGACAGCTGGGATAGGCTCCAGCACTCCCCGGTGACCCTGATAAGGATAAGTGGATGGATGGATGGATGGAATAGTTGTTTTCTACCCTTGGTCAATTATTTGATGTTGCAGCTGGTGATTTATGCTCATTTTAATTCTCAAAAACTGCAATCTCTCCTTGCAGCTTTGCAGTTACACAAAACAGACATTTACTGTGTAGTGTTTTGTGCTTTCTTGGGTTTCCAAATGTAGTTCTTGCTACTACTACTACTGCTACTACTAGTAAGAAGCCATGGTGTTGTAATAGATGCAATGTGGAGTTTAGCATCGTCATCTGGATAGGAGCATGTTTTACTCCAAAACCTGATAGTGCCTTTCCAGGTGCACGAGCTGTCAATTACTTAAGCATCATCATAGATGATAACAATCCAGATGGTCCATCTTCTCTTTAGTCTGGAGGACACAGTGTCCAGCTTTTCCAAAAGCCATAGAACAGTTTTCTTTTTTGCCTCAGCTCATTTTAAATTATCTTTAGCCCAGAGAGGACAAAATCATTCCTGGATTATATTCACGTGTGGCTTCTTCTTTCCCTGATAGAGATTTAACCTGTATATGTTGGTGGCACTGACACAATTGAGTTCACAGATGGAAATTTCTGAAGGCATTCCTGAGTGCATGCAGGAATTTCTCTGACAGAAAATTATACTTGTTTTTAATATTCTTCAGATTTCTTCAAATTCTCTGAATCCGTTGATGATAGGGGTGGACGATAGAAACAATATATTTGGCCAACGATAGAGATTTTGTGTGAATGGGTGGATGACTGGATATGTAAAGCGCTTTGGGGTCCTTAGGGACTAGTAAAGCGCTATATAAATACAGGCCATATACCGCTCTATTGCGATAGCGCATGTTGATGATGTCATCAAGCTGCGCCTGCTTTGGTCGAAAGCGGCTACAACCATTATCATCTGCAAATTATTCCGGGCGACAGTCGTAGCAAAGAGATGAAGCACTTTTGAAATATGGGGAAAGCCAAAAACTGCGCTTCCTCCACTTCCGTAACATTGATTCATTAGTGTTGAATTCTCTCGCAGCTGCTCTATTCCCATGTTGTTGCAGTATATTAATAACTAACCTCGTATTGTGGATGAATAATCTCAGTTGTTCTCCTGACTGAAGTTTTGCCCGTGTATAGCATCCTGCTATGCAATTGCATTTGTCCCTGACCACCAGAATCCCTCACGTTAACTTTTATCAAGTGGAAAAAAAGTTGGCGTTCATCCTCCAGCTTCACTGTGCTAATGTTATGCTAACATAGCTGTGTCGCTAGCAATCACGTAGCACAACATTGTATACCAGGTAGTCCAACTTCAGTAACCCTGCAAACGCCACTGCTGTTTTTTGTTTGGGTTTTTTGGCTCCTACACATGCAACATGTTCAAATTCCCCCTCTAAATTTTCAAGGTCAGGGCATCAAAAGGGCAAACTTGTATAAGAAGGTATTGGTGCACAGTGAGCAATATGACATTCTTTGTAATTCGTACTTAATGTGCAAACATTTGTGGCAGACAGTGATTAATTTAGTGTCGGGTAAATGACGAGGGTGTTACAGGAACTGTGGTAAATGCAAATGCAGCTCCCAGTGCTCTGATTGTCTACTTTTTTCTTTTTTTTAGTCATATGGTGATTTGCTCTTTGTGCTCTAACAATTTTCCTAAATTTAGATTAAAAAGACTTTCAAAATGCCAGTAAAGTTCTATGTTTGGATTGTTTCATTTGTGCTAAAATGTTATCTCAACTTTTCTTTAGCGCTCAGTTATTTTGATCTATCTAAAACCTGTTACAAAAGCTGCTCGGTTTATCCAGATATTGTTTTACATGTATCTAATGGTTTGAGATGAGGTGGCAGATAGTTTACTTATAATTCTTCCTTTTAAACTGGTTGCACGTCAGTGAAGCAATGCAGCAAGGCTCTAATATCACATAAACCTCACTGCAGCTATTGTGAAGTTATTTTTATGTTGTACCCTTTTGCCCAGTTTTCTTTAGAAGTTTCCTTTAACTGTTGTTTCTTGAACGACATTTCAGATGATGGAAATTGAATTCTGAAAGCACTTTGTGTTTTTTGTTTTTTTTACTTTCCTGTGCGTAATAGGCACATCTTCATTTTCAGTTTCTCAGTCAGGTGACTGTTTCTATTGACTTTTCACTTGGTTTAACTAAAAGGTTTCTCAGACTTTTGCACACACTGGAACTACTGTCAGGGCTTTAGAGTGCGACCCAATTTCTCAATGGTGTGACAAAACAAATAAATCCTAGGCCGCACCGGCGCAACGGAAAAAGGTCTCCGCAACTCTGAAATTCTCTGTGTAGCCAACAGCACACAACATTATGCCAATATCGAGGCCTTAACTGATCATGAAGGTGCTGCTTAGAGTAGCTGTTCGATTGACTTGTGTGTCACACGCGTGTCTCTGCACAGACGCGCAGGAAGGGGAAATGACATAGGGAATTCCCACAATAATCCAATCGCACACGGCGACACCTGCACATTCCGCCAATGTGCCAATGTTCAAAAAAAATCCTAGATCGCACCGGTGCGACCAGCTGTTCATGTAAAAGAAACAAAAAAAAAAGTCTCTGCAATTCTGAAAGTCTCCATGTGGTCAACAATAGACACACATTATGCCCATATTGTGGTCTAAACCAATTAGAGATAGTCAAGGGCCCAAGGTAAGATGTTCAGATACTGAGATGTTCAGTTCAAAGCCTTTAAGGCACTTTTAATTTTGACTTTCTTTGTACATATATCGTAAGATATTTTACGTTTAAATTTCAGCTCAGTGAAGCACGTTAAGCACAAGAACTTTTTCAGTACCGTATTTTTTCAGACTATAGGGCACACTTAAAATCCTTTAAAATCCTCAAAAGTGCACCTTATGTATGAATTCTGGTTTTGCTTACTGACCGCGAACTGATTTTATGTTGTACGCGGCGCTTAAAAAAATCTGTCAAAATGTTTTAGCACGACTTTGGTAAGCTATGAAGCCACACTGCTTGATGGTCAGGAGCCTCGCAGAGTAATAATACATACTGTGCTTCAACATAGGGCTGCGTATGCGTGAAGCACAAGAAGATTCAGCCTGCCTCATTTCTGTCTGCCGTTTATTTACTTTCCGGTTCGTTGAAACGTCGCGGCAAAAGGTCGAGGAAAAGCACCAAGTTTTTTAAATGGACTAACAATGAGGTGGAGTTGTTGCTGCGAGTAACACGAAAGTACAACGTTACAAAAGCGAGTGAGAATTAAAGAATTTGAAGAAAAGCTATCTGGAGCATGTACAAACTGATATTAACCTTTAATAGGGCTGTCAAAATTGAGAGCAAACAAAACAACTGCTGTTTAATGCCCTCCGCTATCTTAGTTTAATTGGTCACATGACTGCATCACATGACTAAAATGCGTCATCGTTTTAGAAAGTCTGCGTTTTCTCTGTCCACACTGCCACGCAAACGCACTGTCTTCAAATGTATTTGTTTTCGAGAGCGTTTTCAAAACACCGTCTCAGTGTGGACGGGAGGCCAAAATGGAGAGAAAACAATGTGGTTTCAAACGAAAACGCTTTAGTGTGGACGTAGCCTAACAATCAGTGGAGGACTTGTGTTACTTGGGATTAAACAGTCATGTGAAAAAGAGTTTTCCCAGTTCTGCATACAGCCGTGTGTAAAAAGAAAAATACACCCTTACTAGTTCCACTAGTAGCAAATCAATCAATCAATCAAATGTGCTTGATGTGCTTGAGAGATTGAAGAACTCAGCATCTGTGACTCTACAGAACTCGGTGAACATGTTAAATATAAAAAATAATGACAGTATGATTAGAATAAGACTGGACGACAGGACAAAGCCTCTTCTCTCTTAAAAGAATGTGGCAGCACAGCAGACTTGGAGATGTTTGGCCAAATTGCACAGCAACATTTTTGCAATAACCAGACACGGCATATCGGCACAAACACCTCGTACCAACTGTCAGCACGGCGGTGGAGGGGTGACGATTCTGGCTTGTTTTGCAGCCACGCCTGGGGACCAACCATGTGAGTTCCTTTGTATACCAAAGTATTTCAGAGTCAAATTTGAGGCCATCTGTCCACCAGCTAAAGCTTAGATCATGCAACAGGACAGTGATCCCAAGCACAGCACAGCGTAACATAAGCAGAGACAACCAGAGCTGTAGAGTCTCACGTTTTGTCTGAACTCCTTCCTACAGTGGAGTCACTCTCACCACAAAATGTTTCTGTGAAGTGCTGCAAGGACTGCTTTTCACTCACTTGGCCGTCGACCTTGTGGTGATACTTAAATAGACTACCAAAAGAAAGATCTTCTGGATTTGCAGATATGTGGGTAGATGAAAAGTTTAGTGTTGTCACGTTAACTGGCAATCACGCATGCAGCGTGAGTAATACTGAAGCACTGTAACAAATAATTTTCTACACTGAGTGAATTAGTCAGTTAATGCATTTCTCTGGTTCTGTTTGATGATTATACTTCCTATGTTTTATGGATTTATGGTAAATATAATTTCCTTTCAGTGTCAAATTGGAAACTTTGGTTATCCGATGAGTCCTGATGGAAACTGTTGTGACTTAGTGCTTTTTAAATAACCTCTGTATTCATGAGTTTTAGGGTGTTTTTGATCATCTTAGCTGGAGGGCCATGCTATTTATAAGTTTGACACCTACAAAAAACCTCCCCCTCTTCCCCTTCAGAAGCAGAGTGTGGTCTGAGGTTTGGTTACTAAGTGATGGAGCAAAAACACGCAACACCAAAAATTTTACTGCTGCCGCCCTCGTGCTTTCTTAATCTGCCTAATGAACTCTGACTCAAATACGTTAGCAACAAGGGTCGCGCATTTTTAGACCTTTACCGTTTTCTTTTTTAAATTATGTCTAGAGTTCAAATTGCAGATTTTTTCGTTGTTTTGTTTTTTGTCAGTGCCACAGTATGAAATCACTGTGCCTTTTGGGCTTCTTGGTCTGTGGTTTGGTTACCGTCTCTATATACCCTGTGGGTAAAATTTTGGTTTGATTTAGAAGAAAAGGTAAAAAAAGAGCAGAAGTTTCATAGCTTTGTCGTCAGAGATGGTGACACATGTTGGTGACAGTTTGCACCTCGGTTTTCGTACAAGAGGTCAGACTGGAATCAGATTAATGTTGCGACTCTTAGTACTTAGAGCTGTAGCAAATATCGATGTAGGACATTACTTTGAAGATCAAATGCTTGAGTATCAAGTCAGAAAATGCTGCAGAGATTTAACGAAGAGATGAACAATAATGATAATATACAGTGTTTCACTGAAAACACATTTCAGTGAAACCAAGATGTCTAGAAGGGTTTGTGTGTAGGACTCTTTCACTATCGCAACCATGGCGTCTGTTGTCTTTGGGCTTTAAAGGAAGTGGTTTTTCATCTTGAAGCAGCAACTCTGCCAAAGGTGACATGCATGGTTTATTTTGAGGTTTCTATGACATACTCAGAGATTTATACTAAAAGTTTTAGTGTGTTTAAAAAAAAAACCAAAAAAAACCCTGACTTCTCAGATGTGTACTGCATACGTGTCACGCTAATGCTGGAAACAAATCTGTATGATGACTATCATTGCAGTGGCCATATATTTATCCTAGTCACAGTTTTGTCTTATTTCAGCAGAAGGCTAAATTCTCTTAAACTTGATAGAGGAACAAAAAATATTTTAGCACTTAATTTTCACACATCTTTCATAGACGTCTTTGCAGATTCAAAATAACCTTTACGTCATTACCACAATGTTGGAGATGCGCGTAAAGCCGACTGAAACGTCGCATGCAATCGGCATTTCATGTGCACTTTTTTTATGAGCTGTGATTTTTGCCCACTTGCCCAGGATGTGATGAAATGGGCGGATGATTAAAGGATGATCTCAGATTATCTGATGCTCAGTTCAGATCTGCCAGGAGACTGAACAAATTTAGTAGTGTACTTTTTAGAACGCAGAAAGCCCCTACACTGCACTATTTGAACTAAACAAAACCACAACACACTGGGACTTGAAGATACAATGGTAAGATGTTTCTGTGAGACGTTTGCTGTCCCTGGCCACAGCCTGACACCTGGCGATTCACACAGCTGAACACCAGGAAGTCTCTATTAACTGCCTGTCCTTGTCGTTGCAGTGTTTTGGAGCAGCAAAACCTCAAAAACAACAGGTTCTTGGAATAATCTCTCTTGTTTAGACCTCTCCATGTGAAAAAAAAAAAAGGCCTATTGGGACCCGCCATATTGAACCCCACCTCACCACAGGAATCTAAAACCCTATCTGTATTTTGGGGTGTTGTTCAGGTGGTGAAGACTCGGTGTCACCGCTTTACCTCGACACCCCACCCCTTACCGAGCGCGCGTCTTCCCTTTTTTTGCCTCAGTGCTGCTGCCTGTGTTTTGAACTTATCTCAGTGTGGAACTGGCAGGTTCAGGGGTGTGATTGAGGTTTGAAATAGAATATGTGTTTGTCTCCAGTGCCTGCAGATGTCTTCACTTAGGAAGGTAAACATCGCATGGGCTGTTTAACTGTTAGAGGCAACAACCAGCCTCATCCCCAGGGCCCCAGGAGGAAATCAAGCACAAATGACACTGTTTTGTGTTTCACCAGACATCTGTCACCTTGTTCGCCCGCCATACATGCAGGGTACCGCGCGATGCCGCTTTTTTTTGCAGCGGAGCTCTCAAAGCTGCCGTTATTTCTCCTGCCTGTGCAGGAGTTTTCAACCATAAACAAGAAGACATAAGTATAATTTCCACAGACCCTTTTTTATTTAAGTGTATGTATAATATGCCAGAAATCTAAAATATTTTGACCCTGTAGATGATTAACACAATCCTTTTTTTTCCAAAAGCTGTGGAACATGTTTGAAAGTTGTGTATTTTGTCTCAACAGAAAGAAGAAGGAAAGGTCCAAGGCCAGCTGAACCACACAGATTCGAGCCAGTACATCCGCGACCTCAAAGACCAGATAGCAGAGCTACAACATGAGGTGAGACTCCTAAAAACAAGCTACATGTTCACCTCAGTCACACTACCAGTTTTTCGTTGTTGGTGTAAATGCTTTGATCGAAATTTCACAACAATCCCTCAGATATGGTTTTACTTTGACTTGAACAGATTAGTTGAAGTGTTAACTACACCCAGAGACTTCCTGTGTGGTGCTGAAGTTGCGAACCTCTTAGAGATGTATTCACAAACATGACTTACAGAGGTTTATATGGCAGAACATTGAGGCACGATGCAAAGATGGATGCACATTCAAATGATTGATATCTAAGAATGAGTAAAATGTCACATATGACGTCAGAAGTGACACATTCCCCACAGTCTTAGTCACCTTTATTCATTATTATTGGTCCTGTCAAGCTTGTTGACCTATGTCATGTGTTTGAGAAAAGGTGTTTTAAAGAGTGCTGTCTCAGTCGTTTCCCTTCCCTGCCAGTTGTCTTTGAGTTTTAGATTGCCCGACAATGATTCTTATTATTTTAAGCATGCACAATGAGCAAAACTGAAACTGGTTTAAGTCCCGTCATGCACCTCTTGCACAGTTTCAGTTAACATCATACAGCTTGAAATTTTATGTGCAGCATCTCAGATGTTGATTAGATCACCGTTTCCTTTCACATGACAGCAACAGGAAGGCAGTGTGCCAAGTTTAGAGAGACCCAGGTAAATGTAGGGTTGTTCGGGTTTTGGGTTGTTGTTATCGTTTTTATGTACTGTGCTCTAAACTGGCCTCTGAATGCATCTCTTTCTACATGACTGTCTGTTGCATGGCAGGCCAACCCAGGTGAGTGTTTTCAGATGTTCTGTGTAACACCCCCAGCTTTTCAAGCCTGACCATGTGTTGATCTTTACCCAACCCCTCTTTGAGTCTGGTTAATTCATGGTGTAGGAGACCATCCCAAGTGCTTCAAGGTAAAGCTAAAGAAAGCGGCCGTGCACGGCTGTAAACTGGAGGTGGGGACGTTAACTGAAAATACACTGTTCAAAATAAAATTTAAAATTAGTGCATATGTAGGCCCTTTTTGAACTTCTAGCTGAAAGATAATCGGAGAAAATACAAACCCAATTCCAAAATAGTTGGGACTCTGCAAAGTGTGAATAAAAACAGAATGCAGTGATTTGCAAATCTCAACTGAGACATGAAAATTATTAGCTGATTTTGAATTGGATGTAAGAGAAAAGTTGGGACAGGAGAAACAAAAGAATATCTTGGAACTAATTAGGTTAATTAAGGTCAGTAACGTGAATTAGTATAAAAAGAGCATCTTAGAGTGGCAAGGTTTATAAACTGAGTCTACAAATTCAGCAACAGTTTCAAAATAGCGTATGCTTTTGATTGCTTTAACTATCTCATCATCTAAAGTACGTAATGTCAGAGAGTCTAGAGAAATCTCTGTGTGCAGAAAAGGCCAAGAACTGGATGCTGTGATCTTTGATCCTCGGACAGCACTTCATTAAAAACAATAAAACGATTATTTTTGCGATTAGTCGACTAATCAGATCATGCATCCATTGGACGTAAAGCGTACAGCTTATTGCACCAGCATGCATCTGCTCTTATAACTATCATTAGCTTACAGCTTTAAGTGTTTTAAGGTCTGTGCTAACTAAAAATAACGACAAGATGATAGTTTATTAAATTTTAATGACATTTGCAGATTGTTTCGGTGAAGTTTAATAAACTCAGCCGTCTGCTCCTTGCTATCTAAAATATAACAGGACACCGGAGTATATTCTCGAGCATCTCACACTTCTGATAATCAGCTGTCTGCTTGACGTTTATTCAGCTGTGTAAAAACTATAACTTTATCTCAGCCAAACCGATTTACTCAGGAACAAATAAAATACTAAAAAATTTTTTTAAGTTATCTAAGTGATTTATATATCACGTTTAACCTGAGTAGTGAAAGATGGCGGTGGGTTTGAAAACGATTTGCCGGGAGTCCGGTGTTCTCACGGGCTCTAGTGAGCCTTGCCCCCGGCTAGCTATCGAGCTGGTGGGTAACAGACGTCTCCGAAAACGTCGGAGTGTTTTTGCAAATATGTGGTGTCCTGATAAACTGAGCCGATATTTGAGGTTTACACAGCTACATTCTCGCCTGAAAATATGTTAAACGTTTATTTTCTGACCCAGAAAGAATAATAAGAGTAATATTAAAACTAACTAGCTGCCAGCATTGTTGGAAACTGAGCAGGGCCGCGCTATGAATTCTGGGACACAGCTTCTTCTTCTTCTCCTTTGGGGTTTAACGGCAGCTGGCATCCTTGTACATGCAGTGCTGCCATCTTCTGTTTCAGTCCGTTATTACACTCTTAAATCCTGCTACTTATTCCTGCGCTTTTGGGATCTAACAAAACTTCAAACGACGCTTCGACTATTAAATTAGTCGTCGACGATTTTAATAGTCGACGTAATCGTGACTAGTCGACTAATTGTGGCAGCCCTATTTCTAACTAACCTGGATAGCATTAGCTTATAGCATTGCTCTCTATCATCTAAATATATTTCTGACTTTTAAAAAAAAGTGCAGCAATGCAAGTCTAAAAAATTAATGGATGAACGCCAGATTGGCTATAGCCATCTTTTATATACAGTCAATGCAAAAAGTTCCTTACCAGGTATTTTGTTTTCCGAGAGAAAACAAATCCTCCAGTCTCAGACACTTTTCCTTTGCCTTGAAGCTCTGGAAGCACCTTAAACTGTTAACGTGGTTTAAGGTGCTTCCTGCTACCATGCAGTCTTAAATGGAACATAATTATATGACTCTTTGTCCCAAATCCATACTACACATTGACTTTAAGTGTTGAGATTATAAAGCACATTCGTGCACACATTCAATAAACTCATCAAAGATTGAAGCAAAGACAGCATATAGGCTTTGTGAATTGGACGGTGACATTTCTAAATCTCTATATAATTTTATATTGAGACGTGTGAATAAAAGCTTTTACTACAAATTTAAAAGGGACAACTTGTCTTCCTCCGTGTGAGTGCTGTAAAAATATTTATTTCATGTCTACTAATTATACAAACAGGACACTCACCAGTTGTATACTCTTGGTGTGTAGTATGGCTCTGATTTTATTGCATTGTTCCCTTTTGTTTTTATTTTTGGTTGAACTGGTGCCTGCATGTTGAATTTGTAGAGGACATCTCATCTTATTTGTTTCAGTGTTTCTGGTAAAATGTCACCAGCTCCCACTGACAGTTTGTTCATATCACGTGTGTCAAGTTTTTGTTATCTCACTGAGTTGCTAGCAGTCACAGGTTGTCCAGGAAGCCGTGCAAGAGTCATATTTCTCTGTCGTTATTCATTTTAAACATTAGCGTCACAGCTTGGCTGCTTTTTTTTTTTTTTTCTGTAGCAGCGCTACTTTGACACTAACAGAAAAAATGTGGATATAATTATGTTGTGAATTCAGCTGCATTAAAACATATCACTCTGTAGAATCAAAGGGAAAAATGATTCTGTAAACTTTCTGATAAGTCGCACTACTATTAAGTAAAACTGGCCACAGGAAACACATTTGTTGAAATTCAATCCGAAAACTGTCTTAAATTTCTCTTTATTAGTAAACAATGAACAGCGGACAGGACAGGAAGTGCTGAACTAGATATCCGCTCTCTATATTTCCTGCACCTGGCTAAAAGAAGGTTTGACCAAGACTTTCTTCCTCCCTCTTTCCTTCTGAGTACAATAACAGCAACCGAAAAAAATAAATAAATTAGTGAGCTGTCTATACAACTATACCCATTTTAATCATTCACACTTAAACCTGCTTCAGAGACACAAGACAGTGAAGCAAAAATAGAGCTGGTCCACGACGATATTGGAGCAGAGGATCTCAGGGAGGTGATCCAGGCCTTAGCACAGCACCTCGGGTCATATAGCATCTGTAACAAGCAGTTTGAGATTCCTTTAAGCCAGTTTTCTTCTGAGCGTGCTCACACATGTGACAATGTCAGGATATCCACCGTCTCTGACATCCTGTAGAGCCCCCTGGTCACAAACCAGGTGTGTAGAGTCTGGAGCTTTTGGCTTACTGGGATAACTTGCATGTTTGCTGACCTCATTTTTTGAAACTTTGGCTATATTTAATGTGTGCATCCACCACTGTAACAGTGTATTTATGACAGAAAATAAAGAAAAGCGTAATATGTTAGCTGTAATTTTTTCAAGAGGTTTGGTGTTCATGCAGCTGCCTTCAGGCACAGAAGTCTGATCTGTGGGAGATTGTGTGGCTCCTGACTCTCACTGTTTGCTTTCACAGATTCGCTGCTTAAAAGGACAGAGGGGGCGCTTGGCCAATCAGCCCACTTTTGATGGGATCCATATTGTCAACCACTACAGGGCGGATGATGAGTCTTACCAGTCTTCGGACGACGATGGGGTCAAGGTCTCCCCCCTGCAGGTCCCCCAGCAGAGGAGCCGTATCAAACTACACCCCAAACTCGAGGACACCGACAGCGATGAGGAGGAGGAGGACGGAGAGGCCCTGCGGATCTCTGTTCCTCAGAGCAGCAGCCACAAGACCACCTCCGTGTGAGCGGCGCCCGCCGGCTGCTGAAGTGGAGACGGAGGCTGTCAGCACTAACTGTGGAAGAGAGGGTCATCCAGCAAACCATTTCAGAGGAGACTCCTGAACTTGAAGAATGAAATGCATCATCATCATTTGATATCCTGAGAATCACACGTGGATTTAGTTTTCTTTACCTTCCTTTTGCAGTTTTTTTCTTGTTGTTGTTTTGGGGGGGTTTTGTGAGTAAAGCCAGAAGCTCAGCCTGAACCTCAGTAGAGGCTCAAATCACGTGGAGCGTCTCAGACTCTACTGGGCCACAGAGACCTGACAAAGAGGAGGAGAAGGGAGATCTCAGTCTATCACTCCTGACCGCTTCTTCTAGGTACAACACAGAAAAAGAGACTGTGCAATAAAAACGTTTTACTCTATATTACACACTTCATGTTTTTATATTTTAAAGCTTTTTATAAATGAACATCAGAAATGCATTGATGCCGTTACTACTAAGTCTCCATCATGCAGAGGCAGATTTGTATGAGTGCTGTGCGTGCGCATGTATAAATATCTATATTTCTAATGTCTTGAAGAGCTTCATCAGAGCCTGGTATCAAACTCGCTTGTATCAGCCAGCGACGACTTGATGACTTTCTTTGGCCTTAGCACGTGCCACATGCCTTTCAAGGTCAAAGTGACATTGCGTACAAGTAGATATGTAAATGTGTATCATGTTGTTTGTTTCCCCCCACTTCCTTTTGAACTTGAAAATGCATATCTGGTGTTTAGAATATGCTGTACATTTGAGAGTAAAGGGACATATAATGTAGTTTAACACAAATAACAAATCCTGCTTTTGAGACGAGGGAGGTGAATTCCTGGTAGAATAACTAGTCACCCCTCTTTAGATGCTTTTGAACTCTCCGTTCTTAAAGCAGTCAGCATGTTAATAAGTGCAGATGGGGACAGGTTTATTTCTTAGCTACTGTTGCTGTTTTACAAAGTTCTCTGAAAGCATCACGATCTCACTTTCACGATGAGGTAAAAGGCGAATCACTTCAGTGCATAATGCATCTACCGATGACTCAAAGCTGAATGATGCCTCTCATATGTTCTGAGTGTCACTAATTTGCACGGAATTGATGACAGTCTGAGAGAACTTTGGTCAGGAGATGAAGCCGAGATAAAGCAACACTCAACAACACAACATGGAAACTAATCGGGACCGGCAAAGTGTTACCAAAGCGAGGCCTATGTTCTGGATCTACAAGCCACTCCATTTCATGACCTGGATGTGTAAAAGTGAATTTCTCTGAATGTCTGAACACTAACTTCTGTATGAATCGAGGCAGCCGCAGTCTCCAGGAACCAGCAAAGATTCTGACTTTGAGCAGGTGATGATGATGTTAATGTCTCTTTGCTGATGGAATAGAAGAGGAACACCTAATGGCACTTTTTTTGAGTCTGCAGTGCAGTATGGACACACTATGATGGATGCAGTCAAGCACACTCTGCAAACTAAATGAGATTGTTTTATATATATATATATATATATATGTATGTGCGTGTGTGTGTGTGAGAGAGTGAGCGAGTGAGCGAAAGGGATGAATTCACAATAAAATTGTTTGATAAACTCCTGGCCTGGTCTGTCTTGTAATGGTGGCTGCAAACCTCTAACCAGAGTCTCCTCGTGCAGGCTGAACAGCACATGTGGGATGTTTAGTCTCAGCGCTGCCTTCCTCTGAAGATTCTTAGCTTAGATTGACTGTTTCAGGAAGTGATTTTTCTCGCGGTTTTCAAAGTTGAGCCTCAACTACTAATCATTTCATGCAGAAAACCACATTTTAAAAAGAGCATCTCTCTTCGGGCACTGAAACATTTACCAGGTTTGTGTTTGGTTTTTTGGCTTTTTCCCCCACAAAATGCTGATGATGAGTTTGTGTTGGACAGTGAGGCCAGTCTGTTAGTGATGTAAGCTCAGATTTTTAGAACTTGCGTTGACTAGTAAGGTTGGCGATTTTTTTTTTTTTTTTTTTTTTAACGTGGCGCAGTGGAAGGTCGCTTATTTCTATAGCGGGTGCCAGATGTTACAGCCACATCAATTCTATTTTAATCATTTCAATTTTAATCTCAAAATTCGGCTTTATTTTTTAATAATACCCGAGTTTAGCACAACCTAAACAGCAGTACTCCTGCGCAGACACGGGTGTGTGAATACAGCTGATTTTATGTATTTTGTTGATTTCTTTTTCTTTGATTGACCTTTGCAAATATTCGAACAGATTTAAACGTGCGTCCTGAAATGTTTACTATAAGGAGAGCGCGATACAGTGGCGCAGTGTGGGAGGCGTGAATCATTTGGTGAGTTCACATGTAGAGGCGTTTTAAAAGTGAATTTCAACGGAGAGAAGAAAATATTTGAATACTGCAGAAATAATGACGCAGTTAATTAATTGTGCGGTTATAAACAACCGCATATCAAATCAAATCTAGTTTCAAACCGCGAAGTTCTAACAACCTGCGTAAAAGCGGCATCAAATCCCTAAATGTATTTATATTATTAATATCATTAATATTATTATTATTATTATTATGTGCGTGTATTTAATTTTGATGGTATGATGCTACAGTTAAGAAACCGTCTGCCTATCGGGCAGCAGGCCCTGCTGCAGCTGCTTTTATCGGTTCGAGCTTCATATCTTCTCCAAAAAACTGTATCCGGATGCCGTGATGCGTCTAATCGAGCTGGGACATGTGGTCCTTTAATTTCCTGTCCTTTATTTACTGATAACGGTTTGCATGTAGCCGACATTATAAATGCATTCACTGACATGTTGGTGCCAAAGCCGTGTAAACGGTCTGAAACCTTTTTGGGCGTCCAGTTGTCTGATTTGGAGGAAACTTCACACCTTTACAGGCGTGGAGGATTTGACCGGAGCGGATTTACTAACGGTTACCTGGTGATATATTAAAATAATAAGTAAAGAAACGCAATGAAATGAAAAGTCATCCAAAATGCGCATGTGTGAATTTCGGCTCCGTGGCAATTCAACCGTCTCAAGCCACGAACAATAAAACTTTAAAGCGCAAACATGGCCTGATAGCCACCTGTATTTACTGCAAACGAATGCAGGTTTTTGATCACACTTTCACTTCAATGCCGTCTCAAAACTGTTTTATTACACCTGCAGTGGATGAAAGGCACCAGGACGCACGACTCCGTCTTATTGATCAGCGCGTAATGACGCTCTAATCTTCGACCTGTGCGAACAGAAAACAAACTGTCTCCGTTATTTGCTTCTTCCTCTCGGGGTAATGTGAAACGGTCACCGCAGGCGTTAGGACGGAGAGTGTCTGTCACATAATAACAGTTTATGGGCTCAAGTGACCACCAGACCGGGACAACACTTTGTCCTGTGTGGAGCCGGCAGTGAGTTTTGATCAGAGAGACACTGCGGTGCGTTTTTATGTGAGGATTTATTCTCAATGAATTATTTTTCCTCTAGCGTTTTATTGGCTGAACTCAACCGGAGACACTCTTGGCAAACCCGAAGCGTTTGGTCAAATTTTAATTGCAGCCTATAAGAATAATAAGACTACCCCGCCGGTTCAAAGTTTCTCCCACCCCTTTATTTTACCACGACGTGCTACTTCAAGCTCCCCAGCAAGGCACCCTGGGGTGTGTCTCCCCGTTTCCTCTCCCCCTGCCCCCTTTAAAGATTGAGAAAGGCGCCGATAAAGCCTGTATCACCTCTCCCGACTGCCACGGGCTCCATGGGAGACACGAGCTGCAGTCTGCGAGAACTTCGGCAGCCCCAAGCTGTGGAAAAGTTAAACACTGCAAAAAGTGTCTCATAGACTTATCGTCCCAAGTTGTACTTTTAAACAATAAATAAACTTTTCTCTTCTTCATTCCACCTGCGTTTCTTGTAAGAAAGGAAACCACTGTCGGGTTCTGAAATGAGTCCGTTTGCTCTAAAGATGCAAGACGACGTCGCCCCCGCTGCAGACAGTTTTCCTACAGCCTGCTCTGACTAAAACTCTGCAGGCGGATATTTTTTACAGCGCACTGAGCTGTGGCGAGCAGCCTCGACACCTGTCCGACGACACCTGGCAGGCGTGACCGACAGTCCGCGCATGCTCCCTTGTCAGGTTGAAACCTCTTAAAGCACTTGGGAGCAACATCACCACACCAGTAGATGTCAAATCTTGGAGCGAGCGGCCTCGGGCGCAGGAGGACTGCTCTCTACAGCTGGATTATTGTCACTGATTTGTTCTGTTCCGCTTCAGAGATGCCCCGCTCCTTCTTGGTGAAGAGTAAGAAGGCGCACAGTTATCACCAACCCCGAAGTTTTGAGGATGACTACAACAAGCTGGACACGATACTAGCGCACATATGCTCGGGTATGCAAAAGGAGGCTTTTCTTCAATATTCCCCTCTTTGCCAGATGACACTTTCAATGCTGTATTTGATATTGATATAATCTGACGGGATGAGGGGTATTTTTCAAAAGTAAAATACATTTTTGATCGCAACACTTGCCAATAATTTGTAAGATGAATAATGCTTTAAAAGAAAAGCACTTTACAGTTAAGAGTCATTGTAGTGTTTTGTATTCAATTCTGAAACTGTTCTTTTGGTTAAATGCATGTATTTAAATATCTCGGGTTATTCACAGTTTTATTACATATTACAACATTATTTTTATTGTTATACCATATCATATATTAACACTATTACCACAAGAAAAATTGACGTTATCTCTGACTAATTTTGTCCACCAAAAATCCAGTTTTGTTTTGACAAATTACCGAACTGGCGACCATCCACGTCATTTATCAGCCCTTTAAAAACAACATAAGAATGGCTTTAATTGAGTCACCGGTCATTACGATGCTGACTGTCATTTGTTTTGTGCTTCTCAGAGGGAGATAAACTCCCAGAAGAAGACACGGATATGTCGGTGGACAGGTACAACCTGTCTCCGGACTCCCACCTGGGCGACGCAGCAGATTTCTCCCCCAAGTCTCCGCTGAGCTGTGCCGACAGCCTGTGCCCTCGCTCCCCGGACTATGAGGACTTCTGGAGGCCTCCATCTCCCTCCGCCTCGCCAGGTAGACAAAGACACACACATACATACACACATACTGATGATCCTGCAATAGATTACATTTCATGTACACATGAAAGACCCAGAGCGGAAACTGTAAAGCGTCCAGGACGCACAGATCCAATGCAGACTTTGATTTGTATTTTTTCCACCATGGTTTAGAAAACATACAATACAATGTTCGTTTCGGCAAACTAAATAAGCAAAACAGGCCTTTGTGATAGTTTACATATTTTGCTGTTTTAATCATTTTCTGAGATTGTTTTAAATTGAAGTTATTCTTCACACAAATACGTTTTCAGTTTTTATAATAAATCAGAGCAGATATCATCTAATCTAATTTCATTTTAATCGGACTCAACCACAAATCATCACTTGGGGAATCTGAAATAAGTTTTCCCCTCAATGATTCCTCTGAGGCCCCGTAGATCCCTGGAAGTGCTCCTCTTCGGTCACTTCACTGCTTTCATTAAATTTTTATCTGTTCCCCTCTCCAGCTGATTCGGAGAAATCTCTTTCTCCCCTGGTGGACGAGACTCAGCCCTTCACCGTTCCATTCCGGCCGTACGCCTGGAGCAGCAGCTATCCCAGGCCGGAGCTGAGGCCGCTGGTGCAGCCAAGCCTCCATACGGGAATGGAGGTAGAAAGAGGCCCGGCTGCGATGGGCTTCTACGGAGACAGAAGCACCCATCCTGCCCTGTATGCAGACCGAGCTCTGGGAGAGGAGACCTATGGTAACTACAGGAGGCACGCTGCTGCTCTGCTGTTTCCTGAGGCAGGCATGCACGGAAAAACCCACGACGTGAACGCGCAGTCTGATCTGCTGTGCTCTAGCCTCATCCTCAATGGGGCTTACAAGTGCGTCAAGTGCAGTAAGGTGAGGACAGAGAGCAACGAAGAGAGGTGTGATTTCATATAGTCCAGTCTAATATAGTGTCTTCTATAAAATGCATGCATGTTTGTAAGAAAACACCAATAATTTAAAAACTTGGGATAATTTGATTTCCGCTCAACTTGGCCCCAAGCAAAGACTCACTGCAGCTGCTGTCTTTTGGCTGACCTCTGACCTCTCTATAGGTGGAACAAAACACAAACAATTGACTCTCCAGTTACACAGAATCGAATTTGGTTGTTTTTTTTTTCTTTGATGGTTTATTGCAAATTTTAAAAAGTTCTTATCGTCAATTCATTGTTGTTCTCAGGTGTTTTCCACTCCCCACGGTTTAGAAGTGCACGTCCGCAGATCACACAGCGGCACCCGGCCATTTGCGTGCGAAATCTGCGGCAAAACTTTCGGACACGCAGTGAGCCTGGAACAACACAAGGCCGTGCACTCTCAGGTATCTTCACACCTCAAACCACAAGATGCAGTTTGCACCCTTTTCTTTTTTTGGATTCACATCTTACTTTCAACCCGCCTTCCTGTCAAGCGTGGATGCGCTGACTCGAAAATTTGACTAAAACAGGCCTCTGCTCACGTTTCAGGAAAGAAGTTTCGACTGCAAAATATGCGGTAAAAGTTTCAAGCGGTCGTCAACTCTGTCGACTCACCTGCTTATCCACTCCGACACGCGGCCGTACCCATGCCAGTACTGCGGCAAAAGGTTCCATCAGAAGTCGGACATGAAGAAACACACCTTCATCCACACAGGTGAGCGAAGAAAGGGACGAAACTACATTTGTTGTTTTGATTGTTCTGTAACCGAGGTAAAAGATCTGTGCGCAAAATCCAATTTTTAAGCAGCAAAATGTATACCTCTCGTTTATTTTTATTATATATATATTTTTAAACCCTAAATCAAATGTATTTTTATTTTTTTTCTCTTTCAGGTGAAAAGCCACACAAATGCCAGGTGTGCGGGAAGGCGTTCAGCCAGAGCTCCAACCTCATTACGCACAGCAGGAAACACACCGGATACAAACCTTTCGGCTGCGACCTCTGCGGCAAAGGTTTCCAGAGAAAGGTGGATTTGAGGAGACACAAGGAGACGCAGCACGGGCTGAAATGAACTGACGCGGCACCATGGAGTCAATCTAATCTGACTTCAGAGCAATCATTTGCTCATTCCTAGGAAGTCGTTTTTAGACATCCGGCATTTTCGACTTTTCCTCCTTCTGCCATCCACCTTGAGGACATTTTTCGGATCAAGATCGACTCTGACTCTCATTTAGCTTGTTAAACGTGCATTGAACCTATATTTAACAACGACAGATGGTGTTTTTTTATTTATTTTATAAGGGAAAAAAACGTTTAACGGGCGACTTTTTGCAGTGCGAAGACGAGCAACACTAACGAGACCAGCCTGCTGCAGAATGTTACATGCTCACAAAACCAGAGATAAGCTGTGGACTTTAAAATACATGACATGTAAGCGCGATAATAATAATAATAACAATAATAATAAAATTGTCTGTGTCTTAAGCCCAAAATATTAGCAGTCACACTTCAATAACAGGATTGGCAGAGCCATAAAGAAACAGATGCAAATCTGCGCTTCTCCAAAAGAACAGACGTAGGATTTTGTTGTCAGCTACACCGATGCTGGCAAAACAGTTCTTCCACTGTCTGATTTAATAATCGCTTCCATTACCAAGCTGGTATCTTTGGTCTATTTTGCACATTTTCTTGTCAAATTTAAACTTCTATCGTTTACAAATAAATATTACTTCTCTTCAAATATGTATTCCAGTTTCTTGTTGATGTTTTAAAATGATTATTATTATTATCAAAATTTCAATGCAGTTAAAAATATGGATGAGTTAAGTTTTTCCAAACGAAAACAGAGACGGAACGGAAAAAGCGTGCATAAAAATAAAACAGATTACATTAAAGTAAAGGTCGGGTTTCATCACCTAAGTTTAAAAAAATTCACCAGAGCGTCTTTTTTTCACTGTTGTCAGCAGACGCGTCGGTAGATTTAAGGTCATTAGCAACAGTTATTTCAGATTTTTTCTCGATCGAACACACACACACACACACACACACACACACACACACACACACACACACACACACACACACACACACACACACACACAGAGGGAGAGAGAGAAATAAAACTATGATCTAATCGAATAAGAGCTTTACGTTCCAGAGTGTAAACTTTAAAACAAAGGCGCCAGGACGTTGAGCCACCTTGCTGCCGTGATTGTGTGATTGCCCAGAGGCTACTGTTTGTTTTGACCACTGCAGACATTTGTTTGGACCTCAAACAGTATGAGCTGATTTAACCGTTAACCAAATGCGTTTTACCCTCATGGCTGTTATTTGGGGGGGAGGAAAAAAACGAGCTTTGGCAGAAAAGATATCACATGTGGCAGCTGTGATCCTGGGAAAAATGAGAGTCGGGAAGCACCCTGTCAAAGTTTCTGTACTGCTACATAAACAATAGATTAAAGGGTTTAATCTGATAAACAAAAACGCTCCCTGGAAATATTACAGCACATTTAAGAAACAGGTGGTATCCCTGTCATAGAGACTATTTCCATAGATAGAATCAGTTTAATACTGTGAAAATACCTCTCATAACTGGTTAGGTGAGCTTATAAACAGTCGCCTTATTAATCTACCGATTCTTCCAAACTCTTATCTTTTAACCTCCGACACAAAAGAGGCGGAAAGAGGAACAATCACTTTGTCGTTTTCACTCAACATTGATTGAAATCACTGACTCACAAGGATTTTCTATGCCTCACTTGCCTCAAAATCGTACAACATCCAGGCCTGCGAAAATACTGAATATTTTAAACCCCAGGATGAACAGACTAAAGGAGAACAGGAACAGGCATGCTCATTTAAAGCAAGATTTAGTGGAGCTGTGCGCATTACAGCTACATGGCAGAGAGACTCACAGTGTTTATTCTTTTCAAACGAAAATGCATTTTATATGCAGCAACCACACATTTCAAGGCGAATAAAAAGCTTCAGTTTTGAAAAGACTTCAAAACTGAAGCTCCTTTAAAATAAATCTATAAAGGAAATAAGAGGTTACGCTGCTTGAAAGGAGTGCACTTTTTGTTCAGACTGAATGAGGTTGAATCTGGTGACAGGGGAATTTCCTGATGCCTGATGCCAGTGCCTTTAACGCTCAGAGAGCCCCGAGCCGCCAACCTCACCTTTGAAGTAAGCAAGCAAGCAGGTTCTCTCAGGTGGGACGTTTCACTGCTGGGCAGAGCAGGTCGACTTCAGCTGAACTTGTGACACTGAGCTCCTCTCATAACTGTTTAAGCAACTGAACAACCTAGATCGCTTATGATGGATGTTTTGTTTGTTTTTTTTACCTCATAGAGTGCTGTATGACGAGTCCCTTTGAGAGATGCTCTTCAAGCACAATCTCAGAGTGAAGCTTCTCAAGTAAAAATCTTCAAACGAGTCAATAGGCTGACCAGATTTCCTCCAAGTGCATGGCTAGATTTTTCTTTTAAACTTTATCCCACTGCCTAAAGGCATATCAAATATGAATAGGAGATGGCTCGATTGATTTGAGTGGGCGAATAATCAGAGCATTGCAGTCTGAGGCCTGCATTTTGTCCCGTAAGTGCACACGGTGGATAAACATGCACTCATCTGTGCACGCAGCCACACAGCATGCAGAGGTATGGCTGGATTAATTTTTTCTGACAGACATAGTTGTGCAATTAGAAAGTTCAAGGTCTGGGTTTGTGTGGTCTTGGATGATCTATTATTAATCTGAGATTATACATGAATAATAAAAGATGGGAGAGAGACTTGGGTGTTTGATTTCTTTTTTCTTTTTTTGATTTTTAATGTCTGAAAAAACAGACATTAAAAATGTAATCAAATTATTAGCTAGTATTATGGGATATTTGGGGTATTATGGGATAGATGACCCCCCCCCCCATTATACAAAAAATATTTTTGTATAAAAATAATCTACTGAAAAGAGGTCAAGTATATAGATATTATTGCACAATCAATACATGAAAAAACTTCAAAATAAAGCCAAGTTGTATGGGACATGCTACACCCGACCTCCCATAACTTCATAATGAAAGCTCTGATTTACCCAAACTGAGTGCGGTGGTTGACAGGAAGTTTCTCTACATGTCTGAATAAACAAAATGTGAACCGCTGGGTACACTGAGGGAATATAGCTGTACTTCCTCTAAACCATCAATGTGTCTAATAGACTCCATTCCTACAAGCTCCCACAAAAAGGTCTTACCATTTAATAATGCGGCAATCTTAAATATGATCAATTTAAGATTAATATTAATGTACGTACAACAGGCCTTTAAGGTGAAGTTACCATAAACCATTACTCAAAAACTGACCATCAACTGACTCAACTGTTTTAGATAATTACCGGCCAATCTCCAACCGTCCTTTTATTTCTAAAATTCTTGAAAAAGTAGTTGTGAAACAGCTAATGGATTGTCTGCAGAGGAATGATTTATTTAAAGAGTTTTAGTCAGGTTTCAGAATTCCTCACAGTACAGAAACAGCTTTAGTGAAGGTTACAAATGATCTTTTCACGACCTCTGACAGTGGACTCCTTTCTGTTCTTGTAGTGCTAGACCGCAGTGCAGCGTTTGATACTGTTTACCACAATATCTTACTACAGAGATTAGAACACACTGTAGGTATTAAAGGTACTGCGCTGCTGCAGTTTGAATTATATCTAGTTTCTAATTTGTTAAAATAACTGGAGAGGCCTCTTCACACACTAAGGCTAATTATGGAGTTCCACAGAGTTCCGTGCTAGGACCTATTCTGTTCACGTTATACATGCTTCCTTTAGTCAGTATCATTCGAAGGCATAGCATACATTTTCACTGCTATGTAGATGCCGGATGACACGCACTAATGAGTTCAATTGCAGGAATGTCTTAACGATATAAAGTCCTGGATGAACTCTAATTTCCTGCTTCTAATTTCAGATAATCTGAGGTTATTGCACTCGGCCCCCAAAATCTTAGAAACATGGTGTCTAACATGATACTGTGGATGGTATTACCTTGGCCAGGATATGTCCTTCAATGCTCATTTTATACAAATATGTAGGACTGCTTTCCTACATTTACATATTATTGCTAAAATCAGAAGCATCCTGTCTCAGAGTGATGCTGAAAAACTAGTTCTTAATTGTAGGCTGTAGACTATGTTGTTCTAAAATGCTTCAGTTGATCCAGAATGCTGCCGCAAGAGTACCGACAGGGACTAGAAAAGAAGTGCATATTTCTCCCATATAAGCTTCTTTTCTTCTAATTTTCATTGTCTCCTTGTTAAATCCACACAGCAAATTCAAAAGTGTTAAATTTTTTGGTGTTAATAGTCTCCTTGCAAAAGTAGAGTTAATTTTACTCTAAGCAGAGTCACATTCTTTTAATGTAACTCTGAGGTGTAAAATGATAGTAGTTAAAATCGAGTGTTAAAAATGAGTGTTTCTATTTCAAATCTGGAGGTGTTACAATGGAAACATTAACTCTTGACCTCTTAACTCTGAACTCCTAGAGGGGCTATGACACCAACAGAGTAAATTCACAGACTCCGCCCCCAGCACGGCTCCAATCGAAGCTGAAGTGAAGCCGTTTCAGAACATTTTGCTCTACATATTTGAGTTGTTTGCCATGCTTGGTAAGTCATTTTTTCAAAGATTGTTTCAATTGTTATTAGCTTTTACTTCTGTGGCTCTTTGGAGTTGAGACAAAGCTGTGTGAAAGGCATTAGCCATGTTGCTCGCTGATAGCATAATATTCTGTTTTAGCTAGCTGAAAGGTATTGTTTGCGGGCAAATACCACAGCCTTGAAAAAAAGCTTGCATGTGAATTTTCAGTCAAACTTTTGGTCAAATACACCTAAAACAATGTCTAGAATGTGAAATGTTGGTATAATGGTGCTACTTGAAGCCTGAAAACGATCGCCCATAAAAAAAAAACAAAAAAACGAGCAAACAGCAGTAGCAGACGTCCTGACTGGATTCTACGTTAGCATAGATCCCTCCAGAGTTTTGTGCACACGGTTTAGGTAAAAATGAAAAAAGTTGAGGTTTTACATTTAGTTCAGTATTACCTGTTGCCTGTGTCCTTGTCTTTTGGGAAAATACTTTACACAAGTAATGGCTCAAAGAGGATTCCTTTTTTTTTTACTGTGCTGCAATTGTTTACTGGATTATTTGTGCCGTTAATTAGTGTTAACTAATTTTTATTCAATCTCCGCACAGGATATGCTTGTGAAGATGGAATATGGGGGAGAGCAGAAGTGCGTTGAAGTTCCACAAAGGGATGAATGAAGGACATGCATATTGTATTGAAGAAATAAGTGATGAGAATGCTGTTATTTGCATTTACCATGTCAGACCTTTTGATAAACAAAATTCTAATGAAAGTGAGAACATGTACACTGTTACATCTTTCAGAAAATGTTTTGAAATTGTGGTGCACAGTTCAGAATAAATGTTTTTCAAAAACCATTGCATCTTTTTAGTAAATGTTTATTTCCAAAAGAAATTTCTAGAAGTTCAGAACAGTAAAATTCCCGCTTTTTAGAATGAATTAGAAGATAACTCTTACGTAGTTAAACTAAAATACTCTTTGAGAGTTAATATATAAACTCTTAACGCCAAGTGTTAAATTATCAACTCCAGACAGATTTGGTGTTTAACACTAAATCAGAGTTAACGTACCAACTCTCCAAAAAGAGTTAAATTAACACTCTCTGGTGTGGACCCATATAGACACTTTAATAGTGTTGAAATCAAATCCGACAGTGTTAATTTGGACATGCTGGATTTGCTGTGCAGAATCAAGTCCTTAAAATTCTTCTTCTCACATACAAGGTCTTGAATAATCAGGCCCCATATTATCAATCAATCAATCTTTATTTATAAAGCACTTTTCATACAGAAAAAATGTAGCACAAAGTGCTTTACATAGTTAAAAGCAGCCCACCCCACCCTCCAACTCACTCCCCACACTCTCAATACACATATATCCCCCCACCCCCACCCACACACACATACACACACGCGCACGCTTAAAGAGTAAAAATTGGGTTGGGCTCGCATGAGCCAAGTGAGGAAACATTATAACAGAGAGCCGTCTGCACCGGGAGCCGGTCACAGACCGCAGCCTCCGGGCTGGGCACACAGCAGGAGGGAGGCCAAGGAGCCCCCCAACCAGGCTGAGAGGACCCCAGAGACCCAGCGGCCACGGTCAATAACAGCCCCGGTGCAGAGAGCGCCCTCCGAGGAAACACTGGAGATATGACGCAATACGATGTATACAGGGTAAAATGATAAAATAAATAAGAACAGGATACAATATAAATATAAATAGAGTAAGAAGATTAAAAAATGAATAAGAATAAAATCAAAAAATATTAGGTAAATCCTAAATTAATAATAGAATGACAGGATAGAATAAATAAGCATAAAAAATAAATAAACGCTAAGTAAAAGCTAAATTAAAAAGGTGGGTCTTGAGCCTGTTCTTAAAAACATGTACGTTCTCTGCGGCCCTGAGCTCCTCCGGCAGGCTGTTCCACAGACGAGGACCATACCACTGAAAAGCTGCCTCTCCGTGAGTATGTGTCCTGACTTTAGGGACAATCAAAAGGCCAGTACCAGAGGACCTCAGGGTCCGCGAGGGTTCGTATGGTAAAAGCAGATCTGAGAGATAAGAAGGCCCAAGACCATTAAGACATTTAAAAACCAATAAAAGAACTTTAAAGACTTCATAGTACCATATCACATGATTAGAGCACTTCACTCTCAGTCTGCAGGCTTACTTGTGGTTCCTAGAGTAGAATAGAGGGCGAAGCTTTCAGGCCCCTCATCTGCGGAACGAGCTACCAGTTTGGATATGGGAGACAGACACCCTCTCTACCTTTAAGATTAGAATTAAAGCTTTCCTTTTTGATAAGGAATAATGTTAGGGCTGAATCAGGTGACCCTGAACTCGCCGTATGCTAATAGGTCGAAGCTGCTGGGGCTTCCCATGACTCTCACTGACTATTTCTTCTTCACTCACCTCTTTTCACAGCCTGTCTGTATGCACAACAAGTTTCTTCCTGTTAAAAGAGAGTTTTTCCTTCCCGCTGTTTCTTGTTCATAGTGCTTGCTCACAGGGGCTCGTCTGATTGTTGCGGTTTGCTCTGTGTTATTGTAGGATCTTCGCATTATGTTATAACGACCTTTGAATTGACTGGTGTTGTGAGTTTGTCCTATATTAGCAAAATGTAACTGACCTGAACTGAAAGAAATGCAAAAATGAGAATATGTTATGAATGCATTGTATTGCATTGCATCGATCAAATGATGAAGTCTAAAAGAGTTAAAAATGAACATAAAATTTATTCAAACTGCTTAAAAAGTCTAGAAATGTCAAGAAAAGTTTACATTACTAATCAAAAGCATGGATAAATGATTGTGGGCTTTAAACGGTATGAACAGCTGTCAAATGCAGGAGTAACATCAAACAGGGAGCAAACGGGTGACATAGTAAGTCAATAACTATAGAAAAATGTCTGAGAGAGTTCACTAGCCATAATTGACCAATGGTAAGCAGAAAGTGGTCAAGATCATGCTTACAATGGGTTAAATGAGCATATTGGAGGGGCTACATTGCTGTTGATGGATTCTTAAGTACTGAAAAGCCTTTGGAGCTGATCGGATGAAAAGGTTTGGGAACCACTGCTCGATGTAACCACTCTTTTAATTTTGTACCATATAAAGGCAGAAAACTCTTGAAATAAAGCTTCAGAAAAGATATAGGAGACATTGCCCCAGGTCAGCAAGCTGGAACCACTTTTAAAACCAGATCCCCATGAAATGATTTACAATTGTGATATGTCACCTGAGGGACTAAAGAAAAGAAACGATTAAAGCATTATATAAAGCGCCTCACAGATTAAGAAATATAAAGCTCACACCCACGCAGCTGACAATATCTGAAAAACATCTGCCGAACGGTGTTTTACTTTTTATGAGGGAGAAGACAGACACAGAGAGAGAGAACAAACGTGATTATTTCCCTGAGGGTGAGCAGACCTGTTGTGTATATTGTCATAATAATGCGGTATTTGCTTTCATACGCTGTTCAGCAGATTTCACACAGGTTTGACGAGTTCGAAGGTGAGATAAGCTGACAGAGATGCAGGATTTCTGACAGCAAGCTTTGGTGAAAAAGCAGTGATTAAGATGTTCGCACACGGAAAAATTCACGGGAGATTAAAAGATATCAAATGAAACCGTTTTCTTCCGTTTACGCTTTTAATTCGGGAAAGTTTCAACATCAGAGACACTTTCCTGCTTACCTGTGGTTGACACGCCAAGTAAACTGGGGCAGATGAAGAGAGGCAGGGCTCATATAGAACACAGCTCTTTTGTTGCATAGGCTTATTCATTATTCACCTGATCTGAAAAACAGACTGCAAACCAACTGCACAGCTGTCATCAAGCAACAAGGCGTAGACACAAATTATTCATGACTCCGCAAAGAAAAGGCAGCAGAATGAGAGGAAAATAATAACAAGAGACATCAGTGAGGCAGCTGACAGGCCGAACATGTGCAGGGAGAGCAGGCCTCTTCGGGCTAACAAGCTTCCTCCTCGTGGAAGGCCAGCCGTGGCTGAGGCACACTTCCAGACTTTTGCAGTGTGTTAGTGAACAAGGAGACACGCTTACTTACAGTTTCTGAGAATGGAAATGGACTGAGACTGTGTATAACGCTCATTTAGTCTTACTGACCAGTCAAAGCGTTCTACGCTACAAGACGCAATCACTCTCAAAGCCACATTTGTATGGTGGTTTGGTTTTACATTTAGACCCACAACTAATCTAATCAATCTAACATGCACATCTTTGAACTGTGGGAGGAAATCACAGCCCTCAGAAAGAAGCCAGTAGATAAAGGGAAGACATGCAAAATTTGGTGTAGTGAAGTCTATAGGTCGAAGAAGACGGCTACATCAGACACAGGACTCATATTGCGCAACATTTGAATGTAATTTTATCCAATTTTATGAAGTACACAAGCTTTGATCCACCCTTAATTCCTTTATACATGTCTAGGAACATCTAAAATAGGTGCAGTGATGTGCTGAAGCATGCGCAAACGTCCCCAAATCCCCAGCACCCAAAGAACCCCCACATCTTTGAGAAGAGACCTGACCATGACAGAACCTACAGCAATCTTTTTTAAGACTTTCATTTCTAGAAATAAGAAAAAAACACAGACAAAACTGGTAGAAGAGGTTAGAAGAAGTGTCCGTGTGAATGAATGTGGAGTATGGTGAGTATGCTCTTTTCGTTCAGTCTGGTTCACTGGAATTGATAGATAGGAGAGGAAAGGGGGGAAAAATTGATTAATTAATAAATATTGTGAATATTAAAAATGTAATTGAAAAAAAATTGGAAAATGCATGGAATTCCTGGGGATGCGCCTCAAGTCAGCGGCGTTGGTGTGACTGAGAGTCAGAAACCACAACCAGAGCTTTACAGGGCAAGATCAGCAGTGTTGTTATTTTATGGTTAATAAGCAGGGATTATCTGCTTTTTCTTTTGCTATGGTAAATAGTGGTAAAGAGAAGCTTTCGCATCTCTCTCCTGACCTCCTCTGTACATACTGATAACGATTTGAGCCGAACATATCACGTTTTGATTTATCGCTCCATAAGACCTGCTGCCACTGATTTTCAGTCCAGTTCAGTCCAGTGTAATCTGGCATATCTCGGGATTTTCTCCCTGTTTCTTTACCTTCTTGACAGTCACATTTTCACTGGTGGCAAATATAAAGAAATAAGGGGTAGCTCAAAACTTGCACAGTACTGTATAATACTCCAAACCAATTTGGTCAAATTACTGAAACATGCATGTCTTCATTTAGTTTTGTCTTTATTACTGTGATTAATCTTTGGCCTTACCTTCACTACATGCTGTTCAAAACTAGAAATAGATGATTGGATCATTTTACACCTCTTCCAGCTTCTTTACACTAGCTCTTTGTTTATTTTAGAAATATTTCAGAAATTTAATCATTTAAGTTTCAAGACACTATATCCAGCTGTTTATAAATTGAGTTTATGACGTGCATTTCTAACACCAGTGTTAAATTAATAAAAATAGGCAACCAGCATTTTTTTTATGCAGGTGTGTGTGTTTACGTGCATGCATGCGTGTGGATGGGGGGTTGGAGGGCGTCGACAGTGTTGTTGTTTTCAGTTTCCAGGCCTGTTTATAAAGGCACGTCCCTAGGTGATTGTGTGTTTACGTGATGCCTGAGCCACGACCACATAAACACACAAAAAACCCCTACGCACTCCTCGCATCAGAAAATGGTGGAGGCCAAATGAAAGCCGACGTTTTTCTCCCGCCGCCTTGAAAGCTTTCCATTAGCCGGGCTCTGTTGAGGGTCTGGGGCCCTGAACAGCGTGAGGCCGTGATGGTGAGGAAGGGGGGGGCTGGTCAGGAAGGGGTGTGTGTGTGTGCATGGGTGGAGGGTTGGGGACCCGCTGGTTTGATAAAAGGGCAGGAGGGTTGGGAAAGCTGTTCGCTCATTTAAAGACATGTTTATCCGGCTCATTTAGCATTGCATATCACTAGACTACTTGGATGTGAGCTGTCACTCAGAAACAAAAAAGCTGCTCTGCTGCAGCTCGGTCACAAGCCCCCTCCTCTCTGGACAGATTTACACAACTGATCTCATATTCTGCACCGGTACTAAAACGAAGCTGTGTTCAGTCCTTGTACTGTATCTGCTTCTACACCACACTTTTACCTCATTGGCCTGGTTTTGTCTTTCATCTGAAGTCATGTCTAATAACGTATGAATCCTGAAGGTGACGTTAAAAGGATCCACTTTGGTTAAAAGGTTCTGATAACAAAAGATCCTCTTGTCTTTGGGGGGAAAGAAAACGCATGAAAAAGAAATCTTCTGAACACAAGTGACAAGAAACAGAGCTGTGCAGCCTTTTAATGTGCGCACGATATTCGTGTTCAGTCGTAAAAGGTTTTACGTGGCTGGGAATTTGAGATGGAGGGTGGAAGGTAAAGCTGTGAGGAACTTGCAACAAATCCTTGCATGTTACACAGTTTAAGATGTGTGTTAAATTGTGCGAAAAAAATGTTTTTAAGACTAGAGAATGAACCTCAGTATCTTATTTTAGTGCTGATTGAAATATGTTCATATGACAGAGTATTAAAAAAACTGTCAATTATCAATGTTGGACCACAAAACTGGAATTTTAATTGGTTAAAGAATTAAAAGTAGAGTAAGTAGAGTCTTTCACGCCATGTCAATCTGTGAAGCTTTGATTAAACCACAGTGTTGTTAATGCTGAATACAAGACTGTTCAGCAGTTACTATACAACAGTACAATATGTTGCACTGTGACTGAAAGATCAGCTCACAGTCATGCCAAAAAGAACATTTTCACAGGACCTTACGTGGACATTTTCTGCTTAAACATATTTTTACACCTGCTGAGAAACAGCCTGATTTCTTTTTTTCTGCATCAGTCTAACCTGATTGCTAATCTGCAAGCTAGCTTCCTCTTCCCCTGTGATGCTTTTAGTTCTCCCTTTATCCACTGATTATCATTTCGAAAATCTTGATGGATTTCTTTAGTATAACATCAACAGACAATAGTCTCTTACCCCAGTGTCAAATTTGTCCAAGTTCCCACTAGTGACTATGAAGATTTCCCATGATGCACAGTCACAAGATACTCTCAGATATATTTTTCAACTCTTTACAACACAGGCTTGCTCGTTTTAAGCTAGTGTTTATAGAAAGGTACCATATGAATCGCATTATGAGTCCCATAACATTTTGGATGCCACCTACATATTGCTAAAGCATAAATCAAATGCTCTGTCTCAGTTATTATAATATACAGGTTTGTGTAAATATTTAACCCTTTAATCAAACACAACTACATCAGCACTGGTGCAGCTAGTTTTTAGAAGTAAATTAATTAGTTGAATGTAGAACAACTGGGCGTAGCCAGTGACTGATGACACATTAATGTTAATAATCTTGTAAAAATGCCTCAAATTCTGGGACATATGCTGTCTTAGACGACGTTATTGACATGGGGGGGAAAGGCATGTATAAGACCCAAGTAGTTTTAGTGGTGGCTCATTATTACAGACAGACGACTAAGCTGGAGCATCTCTAAAAAAGCAAAGATTATCTGGATCTTATAGTCAGCAATGAATGGAAAAACTGGTGACTGGTTGGAGTACGATGTCCAATGTCACCTTTGATGGCCCTGTAGCGTTTACACCTTAGCGGGCATGAGCTGTTTTG